>NC_134356.1:645372439-645672439 GCF_048569485.1 Anomaloglossus baeobatrachus | reverse complement strand
GGGAGTCGAACACGGGTCGCCTGGGTGAGAACCAGGAATCCTAACTGCTAGACCATATGGGAAATGTTGTGCTGTGTAGTCGATGATGTGGAAAAAAAGAACTTTATTTCTTTGAGTAAGCAACTTCTGCACGTTTGCAACAGAAGCTTTCCTTGTTAGCACAATAGGTGGCGCGTCAATCTCAAACTCTTAAGGTCATGATTGTGATCCTCACATGTGGCCCTTTTCTTTGGAGATTTTGTCTCCATCTTGTCTAGAGAGCCACATTTGTTTCCACTGAGTACCAAAAATCAACAATAATATATTGAGGGGTTTGAGTCTCTTGACACCAAGTATTTGGAAGTCGAAGGTAAGAATGATTTCCGATATGAGCTCAAATGACTTTTTGTGCAAAAGAATGGAATGAATGGCTAAAAGCTCTTGTGGTCAGCATTTTTCGCTGCAAAGAGCAATTTTAATCTAAACTAACTTTGTCTGCAAGGTATGTGTCGACCTTTGAATGCAGGAACTATTGCAGAAAAAAGTGGCACTCCCCTATCAGGAATTGAACCAGTAAACTAAGAAAACTGCTTGCTAATTAATATGGGATATTCCACAGAGTTGCAGAAAACATATAGGGTTTTAAAAAAAAAAAAAAAAGAGTGTTGCCTTCACTAAAAAGCTGTTTTTCATTTTAGTAGTTGAATCCTGCCTCATTTGAGCTGGAGTTAACAGGTCAATTCAATATACTGAAGATTGTAAGTTTTTTCCTCAGACGGTATGTAGTTTACTCATTATCTTTCGCAGGAGAGCCTAGAAACTTTACCATTCAGTTCCAATATTCTATGGATAAGTAAGGAAATTTTAGGTCAAATGACAGGCCACAATGGCCAACCAATTGCGTCGGCCTTTGAATGTCGAAACAAGCACAGAAAAATTTGCATTCCCATACCGGGAGTCGAACCCGGGCCGCCTGGGTGAGAACCAGGAATCCTAACCGCTAGACCATATGGGAAATGTTATGCTGTGTAGTCGATGATGTGGAAAAAAAGAACTTTATTTCTTTGAGTAAGCAACTTCTGCACGTTTGCAACAGAAGCTTTCCTTGTTAGCACAATAGGTGGCGCGTCAATCTCAAACTCTTAAGGTCATGATTGTGATCCTCACATGTGGCCCTTTTCTTTGGAGATTTTGTCTCCATCTTGTCTAGAGAGCCACATTTGTTTCCACTGAGTACCAAAAATCAACAATAATATATTGAGGGGTTTGAGTCTCTTGACACCAAGTATTTGGAAGTCGAAGGTAAGAATGATTTCCGATATGAGCTCAAATGGCTTTTTGTGCAAAAGAATGGAATGAATGGCTAAAAGCTCTTGTGGTCAGCATTTTTCGCTGCAAAGAGCAATTTTAATCTAAACTAACTTTGTCTGCAAGGTATGTGTCGACCTTTGAATGCAGGAACTATTGCAGAAAAAAGTGGCACTCCCCTATCAGGAATTGAACCAGTAAACTAAGAAAACTGCTTGCTAATTAATATGGGATATTCCACAGAGTTGCAGAAAACATATAGGGTTTTAAAAAAAAAAAAAAAAAAAAAAGAGTGTTGCCTTCACTAAAAAGCTGTTTTTCATTTTAGTAGTTGAATCCTGCCTCATTTGAGCTGGAGTTAACAGGTCAATTCAATATACTGAAGATTGTAAGTTTTTTCCTCAGACGGTATGTAGTTTACTCATTATCTTTTGCAGGAGAGCCTAGAAACTTTACCATTCAGTTCCAATATTCTATGGATAAGTAAGGAAATTTTAGGTCAAATGACAGGCCACAATGGCCAACCAATTGCGTCGGCCTTTGAATGTCGAAACAAGCACAGAAAAATTTGCATTCCCATACCGGGAGTCGAACCCGGGCCGCCTGGGTGAGAACCAGGAATCCTAACCGCTAGACCATATGGGAAATGTTGTGCTGTGTAGTCGATGATGTGGAAAAAAAGAACTTTATTTCTTTGAGTAAGCAACTTCTGCACGTTTGCAACAGAAGCTTTCCTTGTTAGCACAATAGGTGGCGCGTCAATCTCAAACTCTTAAGGTCATGATTGTGATCCTCACATGTGGCCCGTTTCTTTGGAGATTTTGTCTCCATCTTGTCTAGAGAGCCACATTTGTTTCCACTGAGTACCAAAAATCAACAATAATATATTGAGGGGTTTGAGTCTCTTGACACCAAGTATTTGGAAGTCGAAGGTAAGAATGATTTCCGATATGAGCTCAAATGGCTTTTTGTGCAAAAGAATGGAATGAATGGCTAAAAGCTCTTGTGGTCAGCATTTTTCGCTGCAAAGAGCAATTTTAATCTAAACTAACTTTGTCTGCAAGGTAAGTGTCGACCTTTGAATGCAGGAACTATTGCAGAAAAAAGTGGCAGTCCCCTATCAGGAATTGAACCAGTAAACTAAGAAAACTGCTTGCTAATTAATATGGGATATTCCACAGAGTTGCAGAAAACATATAGGGTTTTAAAAAAAAAAAAAAAAAAAAAAAGAGTGTTGCCTTCACTAAAAAGCTGTTTTTCATTTTAGTAGTTGAATCCTGCCTCATTTGAGCTGGAGTTAACAGGTCAATTCAATATACTGAAGATTGTAAGTTTTTTCCTCAGACGGTATGTAGTTTACTCATTATCTTTTGCAGGAGAGCCTAGAAACTTTACCATTCAGTTCCAATATTCTATGGATAAGTAAGGAAATTTTAGGTCAAATGACAGGCCACAATGGCCAACCAATTGCGTCGGCCTTTGAATGTCGAAACAAGCACAGAAAAATTTGCATTCCCATACCGGGAGTCGAACCCGGGCCGCCTGGGTGAGAACCAGGAATCCTAACCGCTAGACCATATGGGAAATGTTGTGCTGTGTAGTCGATGATGTGGAAAAAAAGAACTTTATTTCTTTGAGTAAGCAACTTCTGCACGTTTGCAACAGAAGCTTTCCTTGTTAGCACAATAGGTGGCGCGTCAATCTCAAACTCTTAAGGTCATGATTGTGATCCTCACATGTGGCCCGTTTCTTTGGAGATTTTGTCTCCATCTTGTCTAGAGAGCCACATTTGTTTCCACTGAGTACCAAAAATCAACAATAATATATTGAGGGGTTTGAGTCTCTTGACACCAAGTATTTGGAAGTCGAAGGTAAGAATGATTTCCGATATGAGCTCAAATGGCTTTTTGTGCAAAAGAATGGAATGAATGGCTAAAAGCTCTTGTGGTCAGCATTTTTCGCTGCAAAGAGCAATTTTAATCTAAACTAACTTTGTCTGCAAGGTAAGTGTCGACCTTTGAATGCAGGAACTATTGCAGAAAAAAGTGGCAGTCCCCTATCAGGAATTGAACCAGTAAACTAAGAAAACTGCTTGCTAATTAATATGGGATATTCCACAGAGTTGCAGAAAACATATAGGGTTTTAAAAAAAAAAAAAAAAAAAAAAAAGAGTGTTGCCTTCACTAAAAAGCTGTTTTTCATTTTAGTAGTTGAATCCTGCCTCATTTGAGCTGGAGTTAACAGGTCAATTCAATATACTGAAGATTGTAAGTTTTTTCCTCAGACGGTATGTAGTTTACTCATTATCTTTCGCAGGAGAGCCTAGAAACTTTACCATTCAGTTCCAAAATTCTATGGATAAGTAAGGAAATTTTAGGTCAAATGACAGGCCACAATGGCCAACCAATTGCGTCGGCCTTTGAATGTCGAAACAAGCACAGAAAAATTTGCATTCCCATACCGGGAGTCGAACCCGGGCCGCCTGGGTGAGAACCAGGAATCCTAACTGCTAGACCATATGGGAAATGTTGTGCTGTGTAGTCGATGATGTGGAAAAAAAGAACTTTATTTCTTTGAGTAAGCAACTTCTGCACGTTTGCAACAGAAGCTTTCCTTGTTAGCACAATAGGTGGCGCGTCAATCTCAAACTCTTAAGGTCATGATTGTGATCCTCACATGTGGCCCTTTTCTTTGGAGATTTTGTCTCCATCTTGTCTAGAGAGCCACATTTGTTTCCACTGAGTACCAAAAATCAACAATAATATATTGAGGGGTTTGAGTCTCTTGACACCAAGTATTTGGAAGTCGAAGGTAAGAATGATTTCCGATATGAGCTCAAATGACTTTTTGTGCAAAAGAATGGAATGAATGGCTAAAAGCTCTTGTGGTCAGCATTTTTCGCTGCAAAGAGCAATTTTAATCTAAACTAACTTTGTCTGCAAGGTATGTGTCGACCTTTGAATGCAGGAACTATTGCAGAAAAAAGTGGCACTCCCCTATCAGGAATTGAACCAGTAAACTAAGAAAACTGCTTGCTAATTAATATGGGATATTCCACAGAGTTGCAGAAAACATATAGGGTTTTAAAAAAAAAAAAAAAAGAGTGTTGCCTTCACTAAAAAGCTGTTTTTCATTTTAGTAGTTGAATCCTGCCTCATTTGAGCTGGAGTTAACAGGTCAATTCAATATACTGAAGATTGTAAGTTTTTTCCTCAGACGGTATGTAGTTTACTCATTATCTTTCGCAGGAGAGCCTAGAAACTTTACCATTCAGTTCCAATATTCTATGGATAAGTAAGGAAATTTTAGGTCAAATGACAGGCCACAATGGCCAACCAATTGCGTCGGCCTTTGAATGTCGAAACAAGCACAGAAAAATTTGCATTCCCATACCGGGAGTCGAACCCGGGCCGCCTGGGTGAGAACCAGGAATCCTAACCGCTAGACCATATGGGAAATGTTATGCTGTGTAGTCGATGATGTGGAAAAAAAGAACTTTATTTCTTTGAGTAAGCAACTTCTGCACGTTTGCAACAGAAGCTTTCCTTGTTAGCACAATAGGTGGCGCGTCAATCTCAAACTCTTAAGGTCATGATTGTGATCCTCACATGTGGCCCTTTTCTTTGGAGATTTTGTCTCCATCTTGTCTAGAGAGCCACATTTGTTTCCACTGAGTACCAAAATCAACAATAATATATTGAGGGGTTTGAGTCTCTTGACACCAAGTATTTGGAAGTCGAAGGTAAGAATGATTTCCGATATGAGCTCAAATGGCTTTTTGTGCAAAAGAATGGAATGAATGGCTAAAAGCTCTTGTGGTCAGCATTTTTCGCTGCAAAGAGCAATTTTAATCTAAACTAACTTTGTCTGCAAGGTATGTGTCGACCTTTGAATGCAGGAACTATTGCAGAAAAAAGTGGCACTCCCCTATCAGGAATTGAACCAGTAAACTAAGAAAACTGCTTGCTAATTAATATGGGATATTCCACAGAGTTGCAGAAAACATATAGGGTTTTAAAAAAAAAAAAAAAGAGTGTTGCCTTCACTAAAAAGCTGTTTTTCATTTTAGTAGTTGAATCCTGCCTCATTTGAGCTGGAGTTAACAGGTCAATTCAATATACTGAAGATTGTAAGTTTTTTCCTCAGACGGTATGTAGTTTACTCATTATCTTTCGCAGGAGAGCCTAGAAACTTTACCATTCAGTTCCAATATTCTATGGATAAGTAAGGAAATTTTAGGTCAAATGACAGGCCACAATGGCCAACCAATTGCGTCGGCCTTTGAATGTCGAAACAAGCACAGAAAAATTTGCATTCCCATACCGGGAGTCGAACCCGGGCCGCCTGGGTGAGAACCAGGAATCCTAACCGCTAGACCATATGGGAAATGTTATGCTGTGTAGTCGATGATGTGGAAAAAAAGAACTTTATTTCTTTGAGTAAGCAACTTCTGCACGTTTGCAACAGAAGCTTTCCTTGTTAGCACAATAGGTGGCGCGTCAATCTCAAACTCTTAAGGTCATGATTGTGATCCTCACATGTGGCCCTTTTCTTTGGAGATTTTGTCTCCATCTTGTCTAGAGAGCCACATTTGTTTCCACTGAGTACCAAAAATCAACAATAATATATTGAGGGGTTTGAGTCTCTTGACACCAAGTATTTGGAAGTCGAAGGTAAGAATGATTTCCGATATGAGCTCAAATGGCTTTTTGTGCAAAAGAATGGAATGAATGGCTAAAAGCTCTTGTGGTCAGCATTTTTCGCTGCAAAGAGCAATTTTAATCTAAACTAACTTTGTCTGCAAGGTATGTGTCGACCTTTGAATGCAGGAACTATTGCAGAAAAAAGTGGCACTCCCCTATCAGGAATTGAACCAGTAAACTAAGAAAACTGCTTGCTAATTAATATGGGATATTCCACAGAGTTGCAGAAAACATATAGGGTTTTAAAAAAAAAAAAAAAAAAAAAAGAGTGTTGCCTTCACTAAAAAGCTGTTTTTCATTTTAGTAGTTGAATCCTGCCTCATTTGAGCTGGAGTTAACAGGTCAATTCAATATACTGAAGATTGTAAGTTTTTTCCTCAGACGGTATGTAGTTTACTCATTATCTTTTGCAGGAGAGCCTAGAAACTTTACCATTCAGTTCCAATATTCTATGGATAAGTAAGGAAATTTTAGGTCAAATGACAGGCCACAATGGCCAACCAATTGCGTCGGCCTTTGAATGTCGAAACAAGCACAGAAAAATTTGCATTCCCATACCGGGAGTCGAACCCGGGCCGCCTGGGTGAGAACCAGGAATCCTAACCGCTAGACCATATGGGAAATGTTGTGCTGTGTAGTCGATGATGTGGAAAAAAAGAACTTTATTTCTTTGAGTAAGCAACTTCTGCACGTTTGCAACAGAAGCTTTCCTTGTTAGCACAATAGGTGGCGCGTCAATCTCAAACTCTTAAGGTCATGATTGTGATCCTCACATGTGGCCCGTTTCTTTGGAGATTTTGTCTCCATCTTGTCTAGAGAGCCACATTTGTTTCCACTGAGTACCAAAAATCAACAATAATATATTGAGGGGTTTGAGTCTCTTGACACCAAGTATTTGGAAGTCGAAGGTAAGAATGATTTCCGATATGAGCTCAAATGGCTTTTTGTGCAAAAGAATGGAATGAATGGCTAAAAGCTCTTGTGGTCAGCATTTTTCGCTGCAAAGAGCAATTTTAATCTAAACTAACTTTGTCTGCAAGGTAAGTGTCGACCTTTGAATGCAGGAACTATTGCAGAAAAAAGTGGCAGTCCCCTATCAGGAATTGAACCAGTAAACTAAGAAAACTGCTTGCTAATTAATATGGGATATTCCACAGAGTTGCAGAAAACATATAGGGTTTTAAAAAAAAAAAAAAAAAAAAAAAAAAAAGAGTGTTGCCTTCACTAAAAAGCTGTTTTTCATTTTAGTAGTTGAATCCTGCCTCATTTGAGCTGGAGTTAACAGGTCAATTCAATATACTGAAGATTGTAAGTTTTTTCCTCAGACGGTATGTAGTTTACTCATTATCTTTCGCAGGAGAGCCTAGAAACTTTACCATTCAGTTCCAAAATTCTATGGATAAGTAAGGAAATTTTAGGTCAAATGACAGGCCACAATGGCCAACCAATTGCGTCGGCCTTTGAATGTCGAAACAAGCACAGAAAAATTTGCATTCCCATACCGGGAGTCGAACCCGGGCCGCCTGGGTGAGAACCAGGAATCCTAACTGCTAGACCATATGGGAAATGTTGTGCTGTGTAGTCGATGATGTGGAAAAAAAGAACTTTATTTCTTTGAGTAAGCAACTTCTGCACGTTTGCAACAGAAGCTTTCCTTGTTAGCACAATAGGTGGCGCGTCAATCTCAAACTCTTAAGGTCATGATTGTGATCCTCACATGTGGCCCTTTTCTTTGGAGATTTTGTCTCCATCTTGTCTAGAGAGCCACATTTGTTTCCACTGAGTACCAAAAATCAACAATAATATATTGAGGGGTTTGAGTCTCTTGACACCAAGTATTTGGAAGTCGAAGGTAAGAATGATTTCCGATATGAGCTCAAATGACTTTTTGTGCAAAAGAATGGAATGAATGGCTAAAAGCTCTTGTGGTCAGCATTTTTCGCTGCAAAGAGCAATTTTAATCTAAACTAACTTTGTCTGCAAGGTATGTGTCGACCTTTGAATGCAGGAACTATTGCAGAAAAAAGTGGCACTCCCCTATCAGGAATTGAACCAGTAAACTAAGAAAACTGCTTGCTAATTAATATGGGATATTCCACAGAGTTGCAGAAAACATATAGGGTTTTAAAAAAAAAAAAAAAGAGTGTTGCCTTCACTAAAAAGCTGTTTTTCATTTTAGTAGTTGAATCCTGCCTCATTTGAGCTGGAGTTAACAGGTCAATTCAATATACTGAAGATTGTAAGTTTTTTCCTCAGACGGTATGTAGTTTACTCATTATCTTTCGCAGGAGAGCCTAGAAACTTTACCATTCAGTTCCAATATTCTATGGATAAGTAAGGAAATTTTAGGTCAAATGACAGGCCACAATGGCCAACCAATTGCGTCGGCCTTTGAATGTCGAAACAAGCACAGAAAAATTTGCATTCCCATACCGGGAGTCGAACCCGGGCCGCCTGGGTGAGAACCAGGAATCCTAACCGCTAGACCATATGGGAAATGTTATGCTGTGTAGTCGATGATGTGGAAAAAAAGAACTTTATTTCTTTGAGTAAGCAACTTCTGCACGTTTGCAACAGAAGCTTTCCTTGTTAGCACAATAGGTGGCGCGTCAATCTCAAACTCTTAAGGTCATGATTGTGATCCTCACATGTGGCCCTTTTCTTTGGAGATTTTGTCTCCATCTTGTCTAGAGAGCCACATTTGTTTCCACTGAGTACCAAAAATCAACAATAATATATTGAGGGGTTTGAGTCTCTTGACACCAAGTATTTGGAAGTCGAAGGTAAGAATGATTTCCGATATGAGCTCAAATGGCTTTTTGTGCAAAAGAATGGAATGAATGGCTAAAAGCTCTTGTGGTCAGCATTTTTCGCTGCAAAGAGCAATTTTAATCTAAACTAACTTTGTCTGCAAGGTATGTGTCGACCTTTGAATGCAGGAACTATTGCATAAAAAAGTGGCACTCCCCTATCAGGAATTGAACCAGTAAACTAAGAAAACTGCTTGCTAATTAATATGGGATATTCCACAGAGTTGCAGAAAACATATAGGGTTTTAAAAAAAAAAAAAAAAAAAAAAAGAGTGTTGCCTTCACTAAAAAGCTGTTTTTCATTTTAGTAGTTGAATCCTGCCTCATTTGAGCTGGAGTTAACAGGTCAATTCAATGTACTGAAGATTGTAAGTTTTTTCCTCAGACGGTATGTAGTTTACTCAATATCTTTTGCAGGAGAGCCTAGAAACTTTACCATTCAGTTCCAATATTCTATGGATAAGTAAGGAAATTTTAGGTCAAATGACAGGCCACAATGGCCAACCAATTGCGTCGGCCTTTGAATGTCGAAACAAGCACAGAAAAATTTGCATTCCCATACCGGGAGTCGAACCCGGGCCGCCTGGGTGAGAACCAGGAATCCTAACCGCTAGACCATATGGGAAATGTTGTGCTGTGTAGTCGATGATGTGGAAAAAAAGAACTTTATTTCTTTGAGTAAGCAACTTCTGCACGTTTGCAACAGAAGCTTTCCTTGTTAGCACAATAGGTGGCGCGTCAATCTCAAACTCTTAAGGTCATGATTGTGATCCTCACATGTGGCACTTTTCTTTGGAGATTTTGTCTCCATCTTGTCTAGAGAGCCACATTTGTTTCCACTGAGTACCAAAAATCAACAATAATATATTGAGGGGTTTGAGTCTCTTGACACCAAGTATTTGGAAGTCGAAGGTAAGAATGATTTCCGATATGAGCTCAAATGGCTTTTTGTGCAAAAGAATGGAATGAATGGCTAAAAGCTCTTGTGGTCAGCATTTTTCGCTGCAAAGAGCAATTTTAATCTAAACTAACTTTGTCTGCAAGGTAAGTGTCGACCTTTGAATGCAGGAACTATTGCAGAAAAAAGTGGCAGTCCCCCATCAGGAATTGAACCAGTAAACTAAGAAAACTGCTTGCTAATTAATATGGGATATTCCACAGAGTTGCAGAAAACATATAGGGTTTTAAAAAAAAAAAAAAAGAGTGTTGCCTTCACTAAAAAGCTGTTTTTCATTTTAGTAGTTGAATCCTGCCTCATTTGAGCTGGAGTTAACAGGTCAATTCAATATACTGAAGATTGTAAGTTTTTTCCTCAGACGGTATGTAGTTTACTCATTATCTTTCGCAGGAGAGCCTAGAAACTTTACCATTCAGTTCCAATATTCTATGGATAAGTAAGGAAATTTTAGGTCAAATGACAGGCCACAATGGCCAACCAATTGCGTCGGCCTTTGAATGTCGAAACAAGCACAGAAAAATTTGCATTCCCATACCGGGAGTCGAACCCGGGCCGCCTGGGTGAGAACCAGGAATCCTAACCGCTAGACCATATGGGAAATGTTATGCTGTGTAGTCGATGATGTGGAAAAAAAGAACTTTATTTCTTTGAGTAAGCAACTTCTGCACGTTTGCAACAGAAGCTTTCCTTGTTAGCACAATAGGTGGCGCGTCAATCTCAAACTCTTAAGGTCATGATTGTGATCCTCACATGTGGCCCTTTTCTTTGGAGATTTTGTCTCCATTTTGTCTCCATCTTGTCTAGAGAGCCACATTTGTTTCCACTGAGTACCAAAAATCAACAATAATATATTGAGGGGTTTGAGTCTCTTGACACCAAGTATTTGGAAGTCGAAGGTAAGAATGATTTCCGATATGAGCTCAAATGGCTTTTTGTGCAAAAGAATGGAATGAATGGCTAAAAGCTCTTGTGGTCAGCATTTTTCGCTGCAAAGAGCAATTTTAATCTAAACTAACTTTGTCTGCAAGGTATGTGTCGACCTTTGAATGCAGGAACTATTGCAGAAAAAAGTGGCACTCCCCTATCAGGAATTGAACCAGTAAACTAAGAAAACTGCTTGCTAATTAATATGGGATATTCCACAGAGTTGCAGAAAACATATAGGGTTTTAAAAAAAAAAAAAAAAAAAAAAAAGAGTGTTGCCTTCACTAAAAAGCTGTTTTTCATTTTAGTAGTTGAATCCTGCCTCATTTGAGCTGGAGTTAACAGGTCAATTCAATATACTGAAGATTGTAAGTTTTTTCCTCAGACGGTATGTAGTTTACTCATTATCTTTTGCAGGAGAGCCTAGAAACTTTACCATTCAGTTCCAATATTCTATGGATAAGTAAGGAAATTTTAGGTCAAATGACAGGCCACAATGGCCAACCAATTGCGTCGGCCTTTGAATGTCGAAACAAGCACAGAAAAATTTGCATTCCCATACCGGGAGTCGAACCCGGGCCGCCTGGGTGAGAACCAGGAATCCTAACCGCTAGACCATATGGGAAATGTTGTGCTGTGTAGTCGATGATGTGGAAAAAAAGAACTTTATTTCTTTGAGTAAGCAACTTCTGCACGTTTGCAACAGAAGCTTTCCTTGTTAGCACAATAGGTGGCGCGTCAATCTCAAACTCTTAAGGTCATGATTGTGATCCTCACATGTGGCACTTTTCTTTGGAGATTTTGTCTCCATCTTGTCTAGAGAGCCACATTTGTTTCCACTGAGTACCAAAAATCAACAATAATATATTGAGGGGTTTGAGTCTCTTGACACCAAGTATTTGGAAGTCGAAGGTAAGAATGATTTCCGATATGAGCTCAAATGGCTTTTTGTGCAAAAGAATGGAATGAATGGCTAAAAGCTCTTGTGGTCAGCATTTTTCGCTGCAAAGAGCAATTTTAATCTAAACTAACTTTGTCTGCAAGGTATGTGTCGACCTTTGAATGCAGGAACTATTGCAGAAAAAAGTGGCACTCCCCTATCAGGAATTGAACCAGTAAACTAAGAAAACTGCTTGCTAATTAATATGGGATATTCCACAGAGTTGCAGAAAACATATAGGGTTTTAAAAAAAAAAAAAAAAAAAAAAAGAGTGTTGCCTTCACTAAAAAGCTGTTTTTCATTTTAGTAGTTGAATCCTGCCTCATTTGAGCTGGAGTTAACAGGTCAATTCAATATACTGAAGATTGTAAGTTTTTTCCTCAGACGGTATGTAGTTTGCTCATTATCTTTGGCAGGAGAGCCTAGAAACTTTACTATTCAGTTCCAATATTCTATGGATAAGTAAGGAAATTTTAGGTCAAATGACAGGCCACAATGGCCAAACAATTGCGTCGGCCTTTGAATGTCGAAACAAGCACAGAAAAATTTGAATTCCCATACCGGGAGTCGAACCCGGGTCGCCTGGGTGAGAACCAGGAATCCTAACCGCTAGACCATATGGGAAATGTTGTGCTGTGTAGTCGATGATGTGGAAAAAAAGAACTTTATTTCTTTGAGTAAGCAACTTCTGCACGTTTGCAACAGAAGCTTTCCTTGTTAGCACAATAGGTGGCGCGTCAATCTCAAACTCTTAAGGTCATGATTGTGATCCTCACATGTGGCCCTTTTCTTTGGAGATTTTGTCTCCATCTTGTCTAGAGAGCCACATTTGTTTCCACTGAGTACCAAAAATCAACAATAATATATTGAGGGGTTTGAGTCTCTTGACACCAAGTATTTGGAAGTCGAAGGTAAGAATGATTTCCGATATGAGCTCAAATGGCTTTTTGTGCAAAAGAATGGAATGAATGGCTAAAAGCTCTTGTGGTCAGCATTTTTCGCTGCAAAGAGCAATTTTAATCTAAACTAACTTTGTCTGCAAGGTATGTGTCGACCTTTGAATGCAGGAACTATTGCAGAAAAAAGTGGCACTCCCCTATCAGGAATTGAACCAGTAAACTAAGAAAACTGCTTGCTAATTAATATGGGATATTCCACAGAGTTGCAGAAAACATATAGGGTTTTAAAAAAAAAAAAAAAGAGTGTTGCCTTCACTAAAAAGCTGTTTTTCATTTTAGTAGTTGAATCCTGCCTCATTTGAGCTGGAGTTAACAGGTCAATTCAATATACTGAAGATTGTAAGTTTTTTCCTCAGACGGTATGTAGTTTACTCATTATCTTTCGCAGGAGAGCCTAGAAACTTTACCATTCAGTTCCAATATTCTATGGATAAGTAAGGAAATTTTAGGTCAAATGACAGGCCACAATGGCCAACCAATTGCGTCAGCCTTTGAATGTCGAAACAAGCACAGAAAAATTTGCATTCCCATACCGGGAGTCGAACCCGGGCCGCCTTGGTGAGAACCAGGAATCCTAACCGCTAGACCATATGGGAAATGTTATGCTGTGTAGTCGATGATGTGGAAAAAAAGAACTTTATTTCTTTGAGTAAGCAACTTCTGCACGTTTGCAACAGAAGCTTTCCTTGTTAGCACAATAGGTGGCGCGTCAATCTCAAACTCTTAAGGTCATGATTGTGATCCTCACATGTGGCACTTTTCTTTGGAGATTTTGTCTCCATCTTGTCTAGAGAGCCACATTTGTTTCCACTGAGTACCAAAAATCAACAATAATATATTGAGGGGTTTGAGTCTCTTGACACCAAGTATTTGGAAGTCGAAGGTAAGAATGATTTCCGATATGAGCTCAAATGGCTTTTTGTGCAAAAGAATGGAATGAATGGCTAAAAGCTCTTGTGGTCAGCATTTTTCGCTGCAAAGAGCAATTTTAATCTAAACTAACTTTGTCTGCAAGGTATGTGTCGACCTTTGAATGCAGGAACTATTGCAGAAAAAAGTAGCACTCCCCTATCAGGAATTGAACCAGTAAACTAAGAAAACTGCTTGCTAATTAATATGGGATATTCCACAGAGTTGCAGAAAACATATAGGGTTTTAAAAAAAAAAAAAAAAAAAAAAAGAGTGTTGCCTTCACTAAAAAGCTGTTTTTCATTTTAGTAGTTGAATCCTGCCTCATTTGAGCTGGAGTTAACAGGTCAATTCAATATACTGAAGATTGTAAGTTTTTTCCTCAGACGGTATGTAGTTTGCTCATTATCTTTGGCAGGAGAGCCTAGAAACTTTACTATTCAGTTCCAATATTCTATGGATAAGTAAGGAAATTTTAGGTCAAATGACAGGCCACAATGGCCAAACAATTGCGTCGGCCTTTGAATGTCGAAACAAGCACAGAAAAATTTGAATTCCCATACCGGGAGTCGAACCCGGGTCGCCTGGGTGAGAACCAGGAATCCTAACCGCTAGACCATATGGGAAATGTTGTGCTGTGTAGTCGATGATGTGGAAAAAAAGAACTTTATTTCTTTGAGTAAGCAACTTCTGCACGTTTGCAACAGAAGCTTTCCTTGTTAGCACAATAGGTGGCGCGTCAATCTCAAACTCTTAAGGTCATGATTGTGATCCTCACATGTGGCCCTTTTCTTTGGAGATTTTGTCTCCATCTTGTCTAGAGAGCCACATTTGTTTCCACTGAGTACCAAAAATCAACAATAATATATTGAGGGGTTTGAGTCTCTTGACACCAAGTATTTGGAAGTCGAAGGTAAGAATGATTTCCGATATGAGCTCAAATGGCTTTTTGTGCAAAAGAATGGAATGAATGGCTAAAAGCTCTTGTGGTCAGCATTTTTCGCTGCAAAGAGCAATTTTAATCTAAACTAACTTTGTCTGCAAGGTATGTGTCGACCTTTGAATGCAGGAACTATTGCAGAAAAAAGTGGCACTCCCCTATCAGGAATTGAACCAGTAAACTAAGAAAACTGCTTGCTAATTAATATGGGATATTCCACAGAGTTGCAGAAAACATATAGGGTTTTAAAAAAAAAAAAAAAGAGTGTTGCCTTCACTAAAAAGCTGTTTTTCATTTTAGTAGTTGAATCCTGCCTCATTTGAGCTGGAGTTAACAGGTCAATTCAATATACTGAAGATTGTAAGTTTTTTCCTCAGACGGTATGTAGTTTACTCATTATCTTTCGCAGGAGAGCCTAGAAACTTTACCATTCAGTTCCAATATTCTATGGATAAGTAAGGAAATTTTAGGTCAAATGACAGGCCACAATGGCCAACCAATTGCGTCGGCCTTTGAATGTCGAAACAAGCACAGAAAAATTTGCATTCCCATACCGGGAGTCGAACCCGGGCCGCCTTGGTGAGAACCAGGAATCCTAACCGCTAGACCATATGGGAAATGTTATGCTGTGTAGTCGATGATGTGGAAAAAAAGAACTTTATTTCTTTGAGTAAGCAACTTCTGCACGTTTGCAACAGAAGCTTTCCTTGTTAGCACAATAGGTGGCGCGTCAATCTCAAACTCTTAAGGTCATGATTGTGATCCTCACATGTGGCACTTTTCTTTGGAGATTTTGTCTCCATCTTGTCTAGAGAGCCACATTTGTTTCCACTGAGTACCAAAAATCAACAATAATATATTGAGGGGTTTGAGTCTCTTGACACCAAGTATTTGGAAGTCGAAGGTAAGAATGATTTCCGATATGAGCTCAAATGGCTTTTTGTGCAAAAGAATGGAATGAATGGCTAAAAGCTCTTGTGGTCAGCATTTTTCGCTGCAAAGAGCAATTTTAATCTAAACTAACTTTGTCTGCAAGGTATGTGTCGACCTTTGAATGCAGGAACTATTGCAGAAAAAAGTAGCACTCCCCTATCAGGAATTGAACCAGTAAACTAAGAAAACTGCTTGCTAATTAATATGGGATATTCCACAGAGTTGCAGAAAACATATAGGGTTTAAAAAAAAAAAAAAAAAAAAAAAAAAAAAAAAGAGTGTTGCCTTCACTAAAAAGCTGTTTTTCATTTTAGTAGTTGAATCCTGCCTCATTTGAGCTGGAGTTAACAGGTCAATTCAATATACTGAAGATTGTAAGTTTTTTCCTCAGACGGTATGTAGTTTACTCATTATCTTTCGCAGGAGAGCCTAGAAACTTTACCATTCAGTTCCAATATTCTATGGATAAGTAAGAAAATTTTAGGTCAAATGACAGGCCACAATGGCCAACCAATTGCGTCGGCCTTTGAATGTCGAAACAAGCACAGAAAAATTTGCATTCCCATACCGGGAGTCGAACCCGGGCCGCCTGGGTGAGAACCAGGAATCCTAACCGCTAGACCATATGGGAAATGTTGTGCTGTCTAGTCGATGATGTGGAAAAAAAGAACTTTATTTCTTTGAGTAAGCAACTTCTGCACGTTTGCAACAGAAGCTTTCCTTGTTAGCACAATAGGTGGCGCGTCAATCTCAAACTCTTAAGGTCATGATTGTGATCCTCACATGTGGCACTTTTCTTTGGAGATTTTGTCTCCATCTTGTCTAGAGAGCCACATTTGTTTCCACTGAGTACCAAAAATCAACAATAATATATCGAGGGGTTTGAGTCTCTTGACACCAAGAATTTGGAAGTCGAAGGTAAGAATGATTTCCGATATGAGCTCAAATGGCTTTTTGTGCAACAGAATGGAATGAATAGCTAAAAGCTCTTGTGGTCAGCATTTTTCGCTGCAAAGAGCAATTTTAATCTAAACTAACTTTGTCTGCAAGGTATGTGTCGACCTTTGAATGCAGGAACTATTGCAGAAAAAAGTGGCACTCCCCTATCAGGAATTGAACCAGTAAACTAAGAAAACTGCTTGCTAATTAATATGGGATATTCCACAGAGTTGCAGAAAACATATAGGGTTTTAAAAAAAAAAAAAAAGAGTGTTGCCTTCACTAAAAAGCTGTTTTTCATTTTAGTAGTTGAATCCTGCCTCATTTGAGCTGGAGTTAACAGGTCAATTCAATATACTGAAGATTGAAAGTTTTTTCCTCAGACGGTATGTAGTTTACTCATTATCTTTGGCAGGAGAGCCTAGAAACTTTACCATTCAGTTCCAATATTCTATGGATAAGTAAGGAAATTTTAGGTCAAATGACAGGCCACAATGGCCAACCAATTGCGTCAGCCTTTGAATGTCGAAACAAGCACAGAAAAATTTGCATTCCCATACCGGGAGTCGAACCCGGGCCGCCTGGGTGAGAACCAGGAATCCTAACCGCTAGACCATATGGGAAATGTTGTGCTGTGTAGTCGATGATGTGGAAAAAAGAACTTTATTTCTTTGAGTAAGCAACTTCTGCACGTTTGCAACAGAAGCTTTCCTTGTTAGCACAATAGGTGGCGCGTCAATCTCAAACTCGTAGGGTATGTGCGCACGTTGCTTTTTACCTGCTTTTTACCTGCTTTTTTGCTGCTTTTTCTTCTGCGCTGTTTAATGCCAAAATGGATGTGTTCTTCTATTCAAGCAAAGTCTATGGGAATTTGGGTTTCTTGTTCACACTATGTTGTTCAAAATGCTGCCTTTTTGTGGCAGAACTTTGGTCAAAAACTCAGCTTTTCAAAGAAGCAACATGTCAATTGTTTTTGCCATTTGTGTTTTGCACTGCAAAGCTGAGTTTTTGACCAAAGTTCTGCCACAAAAAGGCAGCATTTTGAACAACATAGTGTGAACAAGAAGCCCAAATTCCCATAGACTTTGCTTGAATAGAAGAACACATCCATTTTGGCATTAAACAGCGCAGAAGAAAAAGCAGCAAAAAAGCAGGTAAAAAGCAGGTAAAAAGCAACGTGCGCACATACCCGTAAGGTCATGATTGTGATCCTCACATGTGGCACTTTTCTTTGGAGATTTTGTCTCCATCTTGTCTAGAGAGCCACATTTTTTTCCACTGAGTATCAAAAATCAACAATAATATATTAAGGGGTTTGAGTCTCTTGACACCAAGTATTTGGAAGTCGAAGGTAAGAATGATTTCCGATATGAGCTCAAATGGCTTTTTGTGCAACAGAATGGAATGAATGGCTAAAAGCTCTTGTGGTCAGCATTTTTCGCTGCAAAGAGCAATTTTAATCTAAACTAACTTTGTCTGCAAGGTATGTGTCGACCTTTGAATGCAGGAAATATTGCAGAAAAAAGTGTCACTCCCCTATCAGGAATTGAACCAGTAAACTAAGAAAACTGCTTGCTAATTAATATGGGATATTCCACAGAGTTGCAGAAAACATATAGGGTTTTAAAAAAAAAAAAGAGTGTTGCCTTCACTAAAAAGCTGTTTTTCATTTTAGTAGTTGAATCCTGCCTCATTTGAGCTGGAGTTAACAGGTCAATTCAATATACTGAAGATTGTAAGTTTTTTCCTCAGACGGTATGTAGTTTACTCATTATCTTTGGCAGGAGAGCCTAGAAACCTTTCCATTCAGTTCCAATATTCTATGGATAAGTAAGGAAATTTTAGGTCAAATGACAGGCCACAATGGCCAACCAATTGCGTCGGCCTTTGAATGTCGAAACAAGTTTAGAAAAATTTGCATTCCCATACCGGGAGTCGAACCCGGGCCGCCTGGGTGAGAACCAGGAATTCTAACCGCTAGACCATATGGGAAATGTTGTGCTGTGTAGTCAATGATGTGGAAAAAAAGAACTTTATTTCTTTGAGTAAGCAACTTCTGCACGTTTGCAATAGAAGCTTTCCTTGTTAGCACAATAGGTGGCGCGTCAATCTCAAACTCTTAAGGTCATGATTGTGATCCTCACATGTGGCACTTTTCTTTGGAGATTTTGTCTCCATCTTGTCTAGAGAGCCACATTTGTTTCCACTGAGTACCAAAAATCAACAATAATATATCGAGGGGTTTGAGTCTCTTGACACCAAGAATTTGGAAGTCGAAGGTAAGAATGATTTCCGATATGAGCTCAAATGGCTTTTTGTGCAACAGAATGGAATGAATAGCTAAAAGCTCTTATGGTCAGCATTTTTCGCTGCAAAGAGCAATTTTAATCTAAACTAACTTTGTCTGCAAGGTATGTGTCGACCTTTGAATGCAGGAACTATTGCAGAAAAAAGTGGCACTCCCCTATCAGGAATTGAACCAGTAAACTAAGAAAACTGCTTGCTAATTAATATGGGATATTCCACAGAGTTGCAGAAAACATATAGGGTTTTAAAAAAAAAAAAAAAAAAAAAGAGTGTTGCCTTCACTAAAAAGCTGTTTTTCATTTTAGTAGTTGAATCCTGCCTCATTTGAGCTGGAGTTAACAGGTCAATTCAATATACTGAAGATTGTAAGTTTTTTCCTCAGACGGTATGTAGTTTACTCATTATCTTTCGCAGGAGAGCCTAGAAACTTTACCATTCAGTTCCAATATTCTATGGATAAGTAAGGAAATTTTAGGTCAAATGACAGGCCACAATAGCCAACCAATTGCGTCGGCCTTTGAATGTCGAAACAAGCACAGAAAAATTTGCATTCCCATACCGGGAGTCGAACCCGGGCCGCCTGGGTGAGAACCAGGAATCCTAACCGCTAGACCATATGGGAAATGTTGTGCTGTGTAGTCGATGATGTGGAAAAAAAGAACTTTATTTCTTTGAGTAAGCAACTTCTGCACGTTTGCAACAGAAGCTTTCCTTGTTAGCACAATAGGTGGCGCGTCAATCTCAAACTCTTAAGGTCATGATTGTGATCCTCACATGTGGCACTTTTCTTTGGAGATTTTGTCTCCATCTTGTCTAGAGAGCCACATTTGTTTCCACTGAGTACCAAAAATCAACAATAATATATCGAGGGGTTTGAGTCTCTTGACACCAAGAATTTGGAAGTCGAAGGTAAGAATGATTTCCGATATGAGCTCAAATGGCTTTTTGTGCAACAGAATGGAATGAATAGCTAAAAGCTCTTGTGGTCAGCATTTTTCGCTGCAAAGAGCAATTTTAATCTAAACTAACTTTGTCTGCAAGGTATGTGTCGACCTTTGAATGCAGGAACTATTGCAGAAAAAAGTGGCACTCCCCTATCAGGAATTGAACCAGTAAACTAAGAAAACTGCTTGCTAATTAATATGGGATATTCCACAGAGTTGCAGAAAACATATAGGGTTTTAAAAAAAAAAACAAAGAGTGTTGCCTTCACTAAAAAGCTGTTTTTCATTTTAGTAGTTGAATCCTGCCTCATTTGAGCTGGAGTTAACAGGTCAATTCAATATACTGAAGATTGTAAGTTTTTTCCTCAGACGGTATGTAGTTTACTCATTATCTTTCGCAGGAGAGCCTAGAAACTTTACCATTCAGTTCCAATATTCTATGGATAAGTAAGGAAATTTTAGGTCAAATGACAGGCCACAATGGCCAACCAATTGCGTCAGCCTTTGAATGTCGAAACAAGCACAGAAAAATTTGCATTCCCATACCGGGAGTCGAACCAGGGCCGCCTGGGTGAGAACCAGGAATCCTAACCGCTAGACCATATGGGAAATGTTGTGCTGTGTAGTCGATGATGTGGAAAAAAAGAACTTTATTTCTTTGAGTAAGCAACTTCTGCACGTTTGCAACAGAAGCTTTCCTTGTTAGCACAATAGGTGGCGCGTCAATCTCAAACTCGTAGGGTATGTGCGCACGTTGCTTTTTACCTGCTTTTTACCTGCTTTTTTGCTGCTTTTTCTTCTGCGCTGTTTAATGCCAAAATGGATGTGTTCTTCTATTCAAGCAAAGTCTATGGGAATTTGGGTTTCTTGTTCACACTATGTTGTTCAAAATGCTGCCTTTTTGTGGCAGAACTTTGGTCAAAAACTCAGCTTTTCAAAGAAGCAACATGTCAATTGTTTTTGCCATTTGGGTTTTGCACTGCAAAGCTGAGTTTTTGACCAAAGTTCTGCCACAAAAAGGCAGCATTTTGAACAACATAGTGTGAACAAGAAGCCCAAATTCCCATAGACTTTGCTTGAATAGAAGAACACATCCATTTTGGCATTAAACAGCGCAGAAGAAAAAGCAGCAAAAAAGCAGGTAAAAAGCAGGTAAAAAGCAACGTGCGCACATACCCGTAAGGTCATGATTGTGATCCTCACATGTGGCCCTTTTCTTTGGAGATTTTGTCTCCATCTTGTCTAGAGAGCCACATTTGTTTCCACTGAGTACCAAAAATCAACAATAATATATTGAGGGGTTTGAGTCTCTTGACACCAAGTTTTTGGAAGTCGAAGGTAAGAATGATTTCCGATATGAGCTCAAATGGCTTTTTGTGCAAAAGAATGGAATGAATGGCTAAAAGCTCTTGTGGGCAGCATTTTTCGCTGCAAAGAGCAATTTTAATCTAAACTAACTTTGTCTGAGTGTTGCCTTCACTAAAACGCTGTTTTTCATTTTAGTAGTTGAATCCTGCCTCATTTGAGCTGGAGTTAACAGGTCAATTCAATATACTGAAGATTGTAAGTTTTTTCCTCAGACGGTATGTAGTTTACTCATTATCTTTGGCAGGAGAGCCTAGAAACTTTTCCATTCAGTTCCAATATTCTATGGATAAGTAAGGAAATTTTAGGTCAAATGACAGGCCACAATGGCCAACCAATTGCGTCGGCCTTTGATTGTCGAAACAAGTACAGAAAAATTTGCATTCCCATACCGGGAGTCGAACCCGGGCCGCCTGGGTGAGAACCAGGAATCCTAACCGCTAGACCATATGGGAAATGTTGTGCTGTGTAGTCGATGATGTGGAAAAAAAGAACTTTATTTCTTTGAGTAAGCAACTTCTGCACGTTTGCAACAGAAGCTTTCCTTGTTAGCACAATAGGTGGCGCGTCAATCTCAAACTCTTAAGGTCATGATTGTGATCCTCACATGTGGCACTTTTCTTTGGAGATTTTGTCTCCATCTTGTCTAGAGAGCCACATTTTTTTCCACTGAGTATCAAAAATCAACAATAATATATTAAGGGGTTTGAGTCTCTTGACACCAAGTATTTGGAAGTCGAAGGTAAGAATGATTTCCGATATGAGCTCAAATGGCTTTTTGTGCAACAGAATGGAATGAATGGCTAAAAGCTCTTGTGGTCAGCATTTTTCGCTGCAAAGAGCAATTTTAATCTAAACTAACTTTGTCTGCAAGGTATGTGTCGACCTTTGAATGCAGGAAATATTGCAGAAAAAAGTGTCACTCCCCTATCAGGAATTGAACCAGTAAACTAAGAAAACTGCTTGCTAATTAATATGGGATATTCCACAGAGTTGCAGAAAACATATAGGGTTTTAAAAAAAAAAAAGAGTGTTGCCTTCACTAAAAAGCTGTTTTTCATTTTAGTAGTTGAATCCTGCCTCATTTGAGCTGGAGTTAACAGGTCAATTCAATATACTGAAGATTGTAAGTTTTTTCCTCAGACGGTATGTAGTTTACTCATTATCTTTGGCAGGAGAGCCTAGAAACTTTTCCATTCAGTTCCAATATTCTATGGATAAGTAAGGAAATTTTAGGTCAAATGACAGGCCACAATGGCCAACCAATTGCGTCGGCCTTTGATTGTCGAAACAAGTACAGAAAAATTTGCATTCCCATACCGGGAGTCGAACCCGGGCCGCCTGGGTGAGAACCAGGAATCCTAACCGCTAGACCATATGGGAAATGTTGTGCTGTGTAGTCGATGATGTGGAAAAAAAGAACTTTATTTCTTTGAGTAAGCAACTTCTGCACGTTTGCAACAGAAGCTTTCCTTGTTAGCACAATAGGTGGCGCGTCAATCTCAAACTCTTAAGGTCATGATTGTGATCCTCACATGTGGCACTTTTCTTTGGAGATTTTGTCTCCATCTTGTCTAGAGAGCCACATTTGTTTCACAAACTCCCCTATCAGGAATTGAACCAGTAAACTAAGAAAACTGCTTGCTAATTAATATGGGATATTCCACAGAGTTGCAGAAAACATATAGGGTTTTAAAAAAAAAAAAAAAGAGTGTTGCCTTCACTAAAAAGCTGTTTTTCATTTTAGTAGTTGAATCCTGCCTCATTTGAGCTGGAGTTAACAGGTCAATTCAATATACTGAAGATTGTAAGTTTTTTCCTCAGACGGTATGTAGTTTACTCATTATCTTTCACAGGAGAGCCTAGAAACTTTACCATTCAGTTCAGTGTTAGCACAATAGGTGGCGCGTCAATCTCAAACTCGTAGGGTATGTGCGCACGTTGCTTTTTACCTGCTTTTTACCTGCTTTTTTGCTGCTTTTTCTTCTGCGCTGTTTAATGCCAAATGGATGTGTCCAAAAATCAACAATAATATATTGAGGGGTTTGAGTCTCTTGACACCAAGTATTTGGAAGTCGAAGGTAAGAATGATTTCCGATATGAGCTCAAATGGCTTTTTGTGCAACAGAATGGAATGAATAGCTAAAAGCTCTTGTGGGCAGCATTTTTCGCTGCAAAGAGCAATTTTAATCTAAACTAACTTTGTCTGCAAGGTATGTGTCGACCTTTGAATGCAGGAAATATTGCAGAAAAAAGTGTCACTCCCCTATCAGGAATTGAACCAGTAAACTAAGAAAACTGCTTGCTAATTAATATGGGATATTCCACAGAGTTGCAGAAAACATATAGGGTTTTAAAAAAAAAAAAGAGTGTTGCCTTCACTAAAAAGCTGTTTTTCATTTTAGTAGTTGAATCCTGCCTCATTTGAGCTGGAGTTAACAGGTCAATTCAATATACTGAAGATTGTAAGTTTTTTCCTCAGACGGTATGTAGTTTACTCATTATCTTTCGCAGGAGAGCCTAGAAACTTTACCATTCAGTTCCAATATTCTATGGATAAGTAAGGAAATTTTAGGTCAAATGACAGGCCACAATGGCCAACCAATTGCGTCGGCCTTTGAATGTCGAAACAAGCACAGAAAAATTTGCATTCCCATACTGGGAGTAGAACCCAGGCCGCCTGGGTGAGAACCAGGAATCCTAACCGCTAGACCATATGGGAAATGTTGTGCTGTGTAGTCGATGATGTGGAAAAAAAGAACTTTATTTCTTTGAGTAAGCAACTTCTGCACGTTTGCAACAGAAGCTTTCCTTGTTAGCACAATAGGTGGCGCGTCAATCTCAAACTCTTAAGGTCATGATTGTGATCCTCACATGTGGCACTTTTCTTTGGAGATTTTGTCTCCATCTTGTCTAGAGAGCCACATTTTTTTACACTGAGTATCAAAAATCAACAATAATATATTAAGGGGTTTGAGTCTCTTGACACCAAGTATTTGGAAGTCGAAGGTAAGAATGATTTCCGATATGAGCTCAAATGGCTTTTTGTGCAACAGAATGGAATGAATGGCTAAAAGCTCTTGTGGTCAGCATTTTTCGCTGCAAAGAGCAATTTTAATCTAAACTAACTTTGTCTGCAAGGTATGTGTCGACCTTTGAATGCAGGAAATATTGCAGAAAAAAGTGTCACTCCCCTATCAGGAATTGAACCAGTAAACTAAGAAAACTGCTTGCTAATTAATATGGGATATTCCACAGAGTTGCAGAAAACATATAGGGTTTTAAAAAAAAAAAAGAGTGTTGCCTTCACTAAAAAGCTGTTTTTCATTTTAGTAGTTGAATCCTGCCTCATTTGAGCTGGAGTTAACAGGTCAATTCAATATACTGAAGATTGTAAGTTTTTTCCTCAGACGGTATGTAGTTTACTCATTATCTTTGGCAGGAGAGCCTAGAAACTTTTCCATTCAGTTCCAATATTCTATGGATAAAAAAGGAAATTTTAGGTCAAATGACAGGCCACAATGGCCAACCAATTGCGTCGGCCTTTGAATGTCGAAACAAGTGCAGAAAAATTTGCATTCCCATACCGGGAGTCGAACCCGGGCCGCCTGGGTGAGAACCAGGAATCCTAACCGCTAGACCATATGGGAAATGTTGTGCTGTGTAGTCGATGATGTGGAAAAAAAGAACTTTATTTCTTTGAGTAAGCAACTTCTGCACGTTTGCAACAGAAGCTTTCCTTGTTAGCACAATAGGTGGCGCGTCAATCTCAAACTCTTAAGGTCATGATTGTGATCCTCACATGTGGCACTTTTCTTTGGAGATTTTGTCTCCATCTTGTCTAGAGAGCCACATTTGTTTCCACTGAGTACCAAAAATCAACAATAATATATTGAGGGGTTTGAGTCTCTTGACACCAAGTATTTGGAAGTCGAAGGTAAGAATGATTTCCGATATGAGCTCAAATGGCTTTTTGTGCAAAAGAATGGAATGAATGGCTAAAAGCTCTTGTGGTCAGCATTTTTCGCTGCAAAGAGCAATTTTAATCTAAACTAACTTTGTCTGCAAGGTATGTGTCGACCTTTGAATGCAGGAACTATTGCAGAAAAAAGTGGCACTCCCCTATCAGGAATTGAACCAGTAAACTAAGAAAACTGCTTGCTAATTAATATGGGATATTCCACAGAGTTGCAGAAAACATATAGGGTTTTTAAAAAAAAAAAAAAAAAAGAGTGTTGCCTTCACTAAAAAGCTGTTTTTCATTTTAGTAGTTGAATCCTGCCTCATTTGAGCTGGAGTTAACAGGTCATTTCAATATACTGAAGATTGTAAGTTTTTTCCTCAGACGGTATGTAGTTTACTCGTTATCTTTCGCAGGAGAGCCTAGAAACTTTACCATTCAGTTCCAATATTCTATGGATAAGTAAGGAAATTTTAGGTCAAATGACAGGCCACAATAGCCAACCAATTGCGCCGGCCTTTGAATGTCGAAACAAGCACAGAAAAATTTGCATTCCCATACCAGGAGTCGAACCCGGGCCGCCTGGGTGAGAACCAGGAATCCTAACCGCTAGACCATATGGGAAATGTTGTGCTGTGTAGTCGATGATGTGGAAAAAAAGAACTTTATTTCTTTGAGTAAGCAACTTCTGCACGTTTGCAACAGAAGCTTTCCTTGTTAGCACAATAGGTGGCGCGTCAATCTCAAACTCTTAAGGTCATGATTGTGATCCTCACATGTGGCACTTTTCTTTGGAGATTTTGTCTCCATCTTGTCTAGAGAGCCACATTTGTTTCCACTGAGTATCAAAAATCAACAATAATATATTAAGGGGTTTGAGTCTCTTGACACCAAGTATTTGGAAGTCGAAGGTAAGAATGATTTCCGATATGAGCTCAAATGGCTTTTTGTGCAACAGAATGGAATGAATGGCTAAAAGCTCTTGTGGTCAGCATTTTTCGCTGCAAAGAGCAATTTTAATCTAAACTAACTTTGTCTGCAAGGTATGTGTCGACCTTTGAATGCAGGAAATATTGCAGAAAAAATGTCACTCCCCTATCAGGAATTGAACCAGTAAACTAAGAAAACTGCTTGCTAATTAATATGGGATATTCCACAGAGTTGCAGAAAACATATAGGGTTTTAAAAAAAAAAAAGAGTGTTGCCTTCACTAAAAAGCTGTTTTTCATTTTAGTAGTTGAATCCTGCCTCATTTGAGCTGGAGTTAACAGGTCAATTCAATATACTGAAGATTGTAAGTTTTTTCCTCAGACGGTATGTAGTTTACTCATTATCTTTCGCAGGAGAGCCTAGAAACTTTACCATTCAGTTCCAATATTCTATGGATAAGTAAGGAAATTTTAGGTCAAATGACAGGCTTCAATGGCCAAACAATTGCGTCGGCCTTTGAATGTCGAAACAAGCACAGAAAAATTTGCATTCCCATAACGGGAGTCGAACCCGGGCCGCCTGGGTGAGAACCAGGAATCCTAACCGCTAGACCATATGGGAAACGTTCTGCTGTGTAGTCGATGATGTGGAAAAAAAGAACTTTATTTCTTTGAGTAAGCAACTTCTGCACGTTTGCAACAGAAGCTTTCCTTGTTAGCACAATAGGTGGCGCGTCAATCTCAAACTCTTAAGGTCATAATTGTGATCCTCACATGTGGCACTTTTCTTTGGAGATTTTGTCTCCATCTTGTCTAGAGAGCCACATTTGTTTCCACTGAGTATCAAAAATCAACAATAATATATTGAGGGGTTTGAGTCTCTTGACACCAAGTATTTGGAAGTCGAAGGTAAGAATGATTTCCGATATGAGCTCAAATGGCTTTTTGTGCAAAAGAATGGAATGAATGGCTAAAAGCTCTTGTGGTCAGCATTTTTCGCTGCAAAGAGCAATTTTAATCTAAACTAACTTTGTCTGCAAGGTATGTGTCGACCTTTGAATGCAGGAACTATTGCAGAAAAAAGTGGCACTCCCCTATCAGGAATTGAACCAGTAAACTAAGAAAACTGCTTGCTAATTAATATGGGATATTCCACAGAGTTGCAGAAAACATAGGGTTTTAAAAAAAAAAAAAGAGTGTTGCCTTCACTAAAAAGCTGTTTTTCATTTTAGTAGTTGAATCCTGCCTCATTTGAGCTGGAGTTAACAGGTCAATTCAATATACTGAAGATTGTAAGTTTTTTCCTCAGACGGTATGTAGTTTACTCATTATCTTTGGCAGGAGAGCCTAGAAACTTTTCCATTCAGTTCCAATATTCTATGGATAAGTAAGGAAATTTTAGGTCAAATGACAGGCCACAATGGCCAAACAATTGCGTCGGCCTTTGAATGTCGAAACAAGCACAGAAAAATTTGCATTCCCATAACGGGAGTCGAACCCTGGCCGCCTGGGTGAGAACCAGGAATCCTATTCGCTAGACCATATGGGAAATGTTGTGCTGTGTAGTCGATGATGTGGAAAAAAAGAACTTTATTTCTTTGAGTAAGCAACTTCTGCACGTTTGCAACAGAAGCTTTCCTTGTTAGCACAATAGGTGGCGCGTCAATCTCAAACTCTTAAGGTCATGATTGTGATCCTCACATGTGGCACTTTTCTTTGGAGATTTTGTCTCCATCTTGTCTAGAGAGCCACATTTGTTTCCACTGAGTATCAAAAATCAACAATAATATATTAAGGGGTTTGAGTCTCTTGACACCAAGTATTTGGAAGTCGAAGGTAAGAATGATTTCCGATATGAGCTCAAATGGCTTTTTGTGCAACAGAATGGAATGAATGGCTAAAAGCTCTTGTGGTCAGCATTTTTCGCTGCAAAGAGCAATTTTAATCTAAACTAACTTTGTCTGCAAGGTATGTGTCGACCTTTGAATGCAGGAAATATTGCAGAAAAAAGTGTCACTCCCCTATCAGGAATTGAACCAGTAAACTAAGAAAACTGCTTGCTAATTAATATGGGATATTCCACAGAGTTGCAGAAAACATATAGGGTTTTAAAAAAAAAAAAGAGTGTTGCCTTCACTAAAAAGCTGTTTTTCATTTTAGTAGTTGAATCCTGCCTCATTTGAGCTGGAGTTAACAGGTCAATTCAATATACTGAAGATTGTAAGTTTTTTCCTCAGACGGTATGTAGTTTACTCATTATCTTTCGCAGGAGAGCCTAGAAACTTTACCATTCAGTTCCAAAATTCTATGGATAAGTAAGGAAATTTTAGGTCAAATGACAGGCCACAATGGCCAACCAATTGCGTCGGCCTTTGAATGTCGAAACAAGCACAGAAAAATTTGCATTCCCGTACCGGGAGTCGAACCCGGGTCGCCTGGGTGAGAACCAGGAATCCTAACCGCTAGACCATATGGGAAATGTTGTGCTGTGTAGTCGATGATGTGGAAAAAAAGAACTTTATTTCTTTGAGTAAGCAACTTCTGCACGTTTGCAACAGAAGCTTTCCTTGTTAGCTCAATAGGTGGCGCGTCAATCTCAAACTCTTAAGGTCATGATTGTGATCCTCACATGTGGCACTTTTCTTTGGAGATTTTGTCTCCATCTTGTCTAGAGAGCCACATTTGTTTCCACTGAGTACCAAAAATCAACAATAATATATCGAGGGGTTTGAGTCTCTTGACACCAAGTATTTGGAAGTCGAAGGTAAGAATGATTTCCGATATGAGCTCAAATGGCTTTTTGTGCAAAAGAATGGAATGAATGGCTAAAAGCTCTTGTGGTCAGCATTTTTCGCTGCAAAGAGCAATTTTAATCTAAACTAACTTTGTCTGCAAGGTATGTGTCGACCTTTGAATGCAGGAACTATTGCAGAAAAAAGTGGCACTCCCCTATCAGGAATTGAACCAGTAAACTAAGAAAACTGCTTGCTAATTAATATGGGATATTCCACAGAGTTGCAGAAAACATATAGGGTTTTAAAAAAAAAAAAAAAAGAGTGTTGCCTTCACTAAAAAGCTGTTTTTCATTTTAGTAGTTGAATCCTGCCTCATTTGAGCTGGAGTTAACAGGTCAATTCAATATACTGAAGATTGTAAGTTTTTTCCTCAGACGGTATGTAGTTTACTCATTATCTTTCGCAGGAGAGCCTAGAAACTTTACCATTCAGTTCCAAAATTCTATGGATAAGTAAGGAAATTTTAGGTCAAATGACAGGCCACAATGGCCAACCAATTGCGTCGGCCTTTGAATGTCGAAACAAGCACAGAAAAATTTGCATTCCCATACCGGGAGTCGAACCCGGGCCGCCTGGGTGAGAACCAGGAATCCTAACCGCTAGACCATATGGGAAATGTTGTGCTGTGTAGTCGATGATGTGGAAAAAAAGAACTTTATTTCTTTGAGTAAGCAACTTCTGCACGTTTGCAACAGAAGCTTTCCTTGTTAGCACAATAGGTGGCGCGTCAATCTCAAACTCTTAAGGTCATGATTGTGATCCTCACATGTGGCACTTTTCTTTGGAGATTTTGTCTCCATCTTGTCTAGAGAGCCACATTTGTTTCCACTGAGTACCAAAAATCAACAATAATATATCGAGGGGTTTGAGTCTCTTGACACCAAGAATTTGGAAGTCGAAGGTAAGAATGATTTCCGATATGAGCTCAAATGGCTTTTTGTGCAACAGAATGGAATGAATAGCTAAAAGCTCTTGTGGTCAGCATTTTTCGCTGCAAAGAGCAATTTTAATCTAAACTAACTTTGTCTGCAAGGTATGTGTCGACCTTTGAATGCAGGAACTATTGCAGAAAAAAGTGGCACTCCCCTATCAGGAATTGAACCAGTAAACTAAGAAAACTGCTTGCTAATTAATATGGGATATTCCACAGAGTTGCAGAAAACATATAGGGTTTTAAAAAAAAAAAAGAGTGTTGCCTTCACTAAAAAGCTGTTTTTCATTTTAGTAGTTGAATCCTGCCTCATTTGAGCTGGAGTTAACAGGTCAATTCAATATACTGAAGATTGTAAGTTTTTTCCTCAGACGGTATGTAGTTTACTCATTATCTTTGGCAGGAGAGCCTAGAAACTTTTCCATTCAGTTCCAATATTCTATGGATAAGTAAGGAAATTTTAGGTCAAATGACAGGCCACAATGGCCAACCAATTGCGTCGGCCTTTGAATGTCGAAACAAGTACAGAAAAATTTGCATTCCCATACCGGGAGTCGAACCCGGGCCGCCTGGGTGAGAACCAGGAATCCTAACCGCTAGACCATATGGGAAATGTTGTGCTGTGTAGTCGATGATGTGGAAAAAAAGAACTTTATTTCTTTGAGTAAGCAACTTCTGCACGTTTGCAACAGAAGCTTTCCTTGTTAGCACAATAGGTGGCGCGTCAATCTCAAACTCTTAAGGTCATGATTGTGATCCTCACATGTGGCACTTTTCTTTGGAGATTTTGTCTCCATCTTGTCTAGAGAGCCACATTTGTTTCCACTGAGTACCAAAAATCAACAATAATATATCGAGGGGTTTGAGTCTCTTGACACCAAGAATTTGGAAGTCGAAGGTAAGAATGATTTCCGATATGAGCTCAAATGGCTTTTTGTGCAACAGAATGGAATGAATAGCTAAAAGCTCTTGTGGTCAGCATTTTTCGCTGCAAAGAGCAATTTTAATCTAAACTAACTTTGTCTGCAAGGTATGTGTCGACCTTTGAATGCAGGAACTATTGCAGAAAAAAGTGGCACTCCCCTATCAGGAATTGAACCAGTAAACTAAGAAAACTGCTTGCTAATTAATATGGGATATTCCACAGAGTTGCAGAAAACATATAGGGTTTTAAAAAAAAAAAAAAGAGTGTTGCCTTCACTAAAAAGCTGTTTTTCATTTTAGTAGTTGAATCCTGCCTCATTTGAGCTGGAGTTAACAGGTCAATTCAATATACTGAAGATTGTAAGTTTTTTCCTCAGACGGTATGTAGTTTACTCATTATCTTTCGCAGGAGAGCCTAGAAACTTTACCATTCAGTTCCAATATTCTATGGATAAGTAAGGAAATTTTAGGTCAAATGACAGGCCACAATGGCCAACCAATTGCGTCAGCCTTTGAATGTCGAAACAAGCACAGAAAAATTTGCATTCCCATACCGGGAGTCGAACCCGGGCCGCCTGGGTGAGAACCAGGAATCCTAACCGCTAGACCATATGGGAAATGTTGTGCTGTGTAGTCGATGATGTGGAAAAAAAGAACTTTATTTCTTTGAGTAAGCAACTTCTGCACGTTTGCAACAGAAGCTTTCCTTGTTAGCACAATAGGTGGCGCGTCAATCTCAAACTCTTAAGGTCATGATTGTGATCCTCACATGTGGCACTTTTCTTTGGAGATTTTGTCTCCATCTTGTCTAGAGAGCCACATTTTTTTCCACTGAGTATCAAAAATCAACAATAATATATTAAGGGGTTTGAGTCTCTTGACACCAAGTATTTGGAAGTCGAAGGTAAGAATGATTTCCGATATGAGCTCAAATGGCTTTTTGTGCAACAGAATGGAATGAATGGCTAAAAGCTCTTGTGGTCAGCATTTTTCGCTGCAAAGAGCAATTTTAATCTAAACTAACTTTGTCTGCAAGGTATGTGTCGACCTTTGAATGCAGGAAATATTGCAGAAAAAAGTGTCACTCCCCTATCAGGAATTGAACCAGTAAACTAAGAAAACTGCTTGCTAATTAATATGGGATATTCCACAGAGTTGCAGAAAACATATAGGGTTTTAAAAAAAAAAAAGAGTGTTGCCTTCACTAAAAAGCTGTTTTTCATTTTAGTAGTTGAATCCTGCCTCATTTGAGCTGGAGTTAACAGGTCAATTCAATATACTGAAGTTTGTAAGTTTTTTCCTCAGACGGTATGTAGTTTACTCATTATCTTTGGCAGGAGAGCCTAGAAACTTTTCCATTCAGTTCCAATATTCTATGGATAAAAAAGGAAATTTTAGGTCAAATGACAGGCCACAATGGCCAACCAATTGCGTCGGCCTTTGAATGTCGAAACAAGTACAGAAAAATTTGCATTCCCATACCGGGAGTCGAACCCGGGCCGCCTGGGTGAGAACCAGGAATCCTAACCGCTAGACCATATGGGAAATGTTGTGCTGTGTAGTCGATGATGTGGAAAAAAAGAACTTTATTTCTTTGAGTAAGCAACTTCTGCACGTTTGCAACAGAAGCTTTCCTTGTTAGCACAATAGGTGGCGCGTCAATCTCAAACTCTTAAGGTCATGATTGTGATCCTCACATGTGGCACTTTTCTTTGGAGATTTTGTCTCCATCTTGTCTAGAGAGCCACATTTGTTTCCACTGAGTACCAAAAATCAACAATAATATATTGAGGGGTTTGAGTCTCTTGACACCAAGTATTTGGAAGTCGAAGGTAAGAATGATTTCCGATATGAGCTCAAATGGCTTTTTGTGCAACAGAATGGAATGAATGGCTAAAAGCTCTTGTGGTCAGCATTTTTCGCTGCAAAGAGCAATTTTAATCTAAACTAACTTTGTCTGCAAGGTATGTGTCGACCTTTGAATGCAGGAAATATTGCAGAAAAAAGTGTCACTCCCCTATCAGGAATTGAACCAGTAAACTAAGAAAACTGCTTGCTAATTAATATGGGATATTCCACAGAGTTGCAGAAAACATATAGGGTTTTAAAAAAAAAAAAGAGTGTTGCCTTCACTAAAAAGCTGTTTTTCATTTTAGTAGTTGAATCCTGCCTCATTTGAGCTGGAGTTAACAGGTCAATTCAATATACTGAAGATTGTAAGTTTTTTCCTCAGACGGTATGTAGTTTACTCATTATCTTTCGCAGGAGAGCCTAGAAACTTTACCATTCAGTTCCAATATTCTATGGATAAGTAAGGAAATTTTAGGTCAAATGACAGGCTTCAATGGCCAAACAATTGCGTCGGCCTTTGAATGTCGAAACAAGCACAGAAAAATTTGCATTCCCATAACGGGAGTCGAACCCGGGCCGCCTGGGTGAGAACCAGGAATCCTAACCGCTAGACCATATGGGAAACGTTCTGCTGTGTAGTCGATGATGTGGAAAAAAAGAAATTTATTTCTTTGAGTAAGCAACTTCTGCACGTTTGCAACAGAAGCTTTCCTTGTTAGCACAATAGGTGGCGCGTCAATCTCAAACTCTTAAGGTCATAATTGTGATCCTCACATGTGGCACTTTTCTTTGGAGATTTTGTCTCCATCTTGTCTAGAGAGCCACATTTGTTTCCACTGAGTATCAAAAATCAACAATAATATATTGAGGGGTTTGAGTCTCTTGACACCAAGTATTTGGAAGTCGAAGGTAAGAATGATTTCCGATATGAGCTCAAATGGCTTTTTGTGCAAAAGAATGGAATGAATGGCTAAAAGCTCTTGTGGTCAGCATTTTTCGCTGCAAAGAGCAATTTTAATCTAAACTAACTTTGTCTGCAAGGTATGTGTCGACCTTTGAATGCAGGAACTATTGCAGAAAAAAGTGGCACTCCCCTATCAGGAATTGAACCAGTAAACTAAGAAAACTGCTTGCTAATTAATATGGGATATTCCACAGAGTTGCAGAAAACATAGGGTTTTAAAAAAAAAAAAAGAGTGTTGCCTTCACTAAAAAGCTGTTTTTCATTTTAGTAGTTGAATCCTGCCTCATTTGAGCTGGAGTTAACAGGTCAATTCAATATACTGAAGATTGTAAGTTTTTTCCTCAGACGGTATGTAGTTTACTCATTATCTTTGGCAGGAGAGCCTAGAAACTTTTCCATTCAGTTCCAATATTCTATGGATAAGTAAGGAAATTTTAGGTCAAATGACAGGCCACAATGGCCAAACAATTGCGTCGGCCTTTGAATGTCGAAACAAGCACAGAAAAATTTGCATTCCCATAACGGGAGTCGAACCCTGGCCGCCTGGGTGAGAACCAGGAATCCTATTCGCTAGACCATATGGGAAATGTTGTGCTGTGTAGTCGATGATGTGGAAAAAAAGAACTTTATTTCTTTGAGTAAGCAACTTCTGCACGTTTGCAACAGAAGCTTTCCTTGTTAGCACAATAGGTGGCGCGTCAATCTCAAACTCTTAAGGTCATGATTGTGATCCTCACATGTGGCACTTTTCTTTGGAGATTTTGTTTCCATCTTGTCTAGAGAGCCACATTTGTTTCCACTGAGTACCAAAAATCAACAATAATATATCGAGGGGTTTGAGTCTCTTGACACCAAGTATTTGGAAGTCGAAGGTAAGAATGATTTCCGATATGAGCTCAAATGGCTTTTTGTGCAAAAGAATGGAATGAATGGCTAAAAGCTCTTGTGGTCAGCATTTTTCGCTGCAAAGAGCAATTTTAATCTAAACTAACTTTGTCTGCAAGGTATGTGTCGACCTTTGAATGCAGGAACTATTGCAGAAAAAAGTGGCACTCCCCTATCAGGAATTGAACCAGTAAACTAAGAAAACTGCTTGCTAATTAATATGGGATATTCCACAGAGTTGCAGAAAACATATAGGGTTTTAAAAAAAAAAAAAAAGAGTGTTGCCTTCACTAAAAAGCTGTTTTTCATTTTAGTAGTTGAATCCTGCCTCATTTGAGCTGGAGTTAACAGGTCAATTCAATATACTGAAGATTGTAAGTTTTTTCCTCAGACGGTATGTAGTTTACTCATTATCTTTCGCAGGAGAGCCTAGAAACTTTACCATTCAGTTCCAAAATTCTATGGATAAGTAAGGAAATTTTAGGTCAAATGACAGGCCACAATGGCCAACCAATTGCGTCGGCCTTTGAATGTCGAAACAAGCACAGAAAAATTTGCATTCCCATACCGGGAGTCGAACCCGGGCCGCCTGGGTGAGAACCAGGAATCCTAACCGCTAGACCATATGGGAAATGTTGTGCTGTGTAGTCGATGATGTGGAAAAAAAGAACTTTATTTCTTTGAGTAAGCAACTTCTGCACGTTTGCAACAGAAGCTTTCCTTGTTAGCACAATAGGTGGCGCGTCAATCTCAAACTCTTAAGGTCATGATTGTGATCCTCACATGTGGCACTTTTCTTTGGAGATTTTGTCTCCATCTTGTCTAGAGAGCCACATTTGTTTCCACTGAGTACCAAAAATCAACAATAATATATCGAGGGGTTTGAGTCTCTTGACACCAAGAATTTGGAAGTCGAAGGTAAGAATGATTTCCGATATGAGCTCAAATGGCTTTTTGTGCAACAGAATGGAATGAATAGCTAAAAGCTCTTGTGGTCAGCATTTTTCGCTGCAAAGAGCAATTTTAATCTAAACTAACTTTGTCTGCAAGGTATGTGTCGACCTTTGAATGCAGGAACTATTGCAGAAAAAAGTGGCACTCCCCTATCAGGAATTGAACCAGTAAACTAAGAAAACTGCTTGCTAATTAATATGGGATATTCCACAGAGTTGCAGAAAACATATAGGGTTTTAAAAAAAAAAAAGAGTGTTGCCTTCACTAAAAAGCTGTTTTTCATTTTAGTAGTTGAATCCTGCCTCATTTGAGCTGGAGTTAACAGGTCAATTCAATATACTGAAGATTGTAAGTTTTTTCCTCAGACGGTATGTAGTTTACTCATTATCTTTGGCAGGAGAGCCTAGAAACTTTTCCATTCAGTTCCAATATTCTATGGATAAGTAAGGAAATTTTAGGTCAAATGACAGGCCACAATGGCCAACCAATTGCGTCGGCCTTTGAATGTCGAAACAAGTACAGAAAAATTTGCATTCCCATACCGGGAGTCGAACCCGGGCCGCCTGGGTGAGAACCAGGAATCCTAACCGCTAGACCATATGGGAAATGTTGTGCTGTGTAGTCGATGATGTGGAAAAAAAGAACTTTATTTCTGAGTAAGCAACTTCTGCACGTTTGCAACAGAAGCTTTCCTTGTTAGCACAATAGGTGGCGCGTCAATCTCAAACTCTTAAGGTCATGATTGTGATCCTCACATGTGGCACTTTTCTTTGGAGATTTTGTCTCCATCTTGTCTAGAGAGCCACATTTGTTTCCACTGAGTACCAAAAATCAACAATAATATATCGAGGGGTTTGAGTCTCTTGACACCAAGAATTTGGAAGTCGAAGGTAAGAATGATTTCCGATATGAGCTCAAATGGCTTTTTGTGCAACAGAATGGAATGAATAGCTAAAAGCTCTTGTGGTCAGCATTTTTCGCTGCAAAGAGCAATTTTAATCTAAACTAACTTTGTCTGCAAGGTATGTGTCGACCTTTGAATGCAGGAACTATTGCAGAAAAAAGTGGCACTCCCCTATCAGGAATTGAACCAGTAAACTAAGAAAACTGCTTGCTAATTAATATGGGATATTCCACAGAGTTGCAGAAAACATATAGGGTTTTAAAAAAAAAAAAAAAGAGTGTTGCCTTCACTAAAAAGCTGTTTTTCATTTTAGTAGTTGAATCCTGCCTCATTTGAGCTGGAGTTAACAGGTCAATTCAATATACTGAAGATTGTAAGTTTTTTCCTCAGACGGTATGTAGTTTACTCATTATCTTTCGCAGGAGAGCCTAGAAACTTTACCATTCAGTTCCAATATTCTATGGATAAGTAAGGAAATTTTAGGTCAAATGACAGGCCACAATGGCCAACCAATTGCGTCAGCCTTTGAATGTCGAAACAAGCACAGAAAAATTTGCATTCCCATACCGGGAGTCGAACCCGGGCCACCTGGGTGAGAACCAGGAATCCTAACTGCTAGACCATATGGGAAATGTTGTGCTGTGTAGTCGATGATGTGGAAAAAAAGAACTTTATTTCTTTGAGTAAGCAACTTCTGCACGTTTGCAACAGAAGCTTTCCTTGTTAGCACAATAGGTGGCGCGTCAATCTCAAACTCGTAGGGTATGTGCGCACGTTGCTTTTTACCTGCTTTTCACCTGCTTTTTTGCTGCTTTTTCTTCTGCGCTGTTTAATGCCAAAATGGATGTGTTCTTCTATTCAAGCAAAGTCTATGGGAATTTGGGTTTCTTGTTCACACTATGTTGTTCAAAATGCTGCCTTTTTGTGGCAGAACTTTGGTCAAAAACTCAGCTTTTCAAAGAAGCAACATGTCAATTGTTTTTGCCATTTGGGTTTTGCACTGCAAAGCTGAGTTTTTGACAAAAGTTCTGCCACAAAAAGGCAGCATTTTGAACAACATAGTGTGAACAAGAAGCCCAAATTCCCATAGACTTTGCTTGAATAGAAGAACACATCCATTTTGGCATTAAACAGCGCAGAAGAAAAAGCAGCAAAAAAGCAGGTAAAAAGCAGGTAAAAAGCAACGTGCGCACATACCCGTAAGGTCATGATTGTGATCCTCACATGTGGCCCTTTTCTTTGGAGATTTTGTCTCCATCTTGTCTAGAGAGCCACATTTGTTTCCACTGAGTACCAAAAATCAACAATAATATATTGAGGGGTTTGAGTCTCTTGACACCAAGTATTTGGAAGTCGAAGGTAAGAATGATTTCCAATATGAGCTCAAATGGCTTTTTGTGCAAAAGAATGGAATGAATGGCTAAAAGCTCTTGTGGGCAGCATTTTTCGCTGCAAAGAGCAATTTTAATCTAAACTAACTTTGTCTGCAAGGTATGTGTCGACCTTTGAATGCAGGAACTATTGCAGAAAAAAGTGGCACTCCCCTATCAGGAATTGAACCAGTAAACTAAGAAAACTGCTTGCTAATTAATATGGGATATTCCACAGAGTTGCAGAAAACATATAGGGTTTTAAAAAAAAAAAAAAAGAGTGTTGCCTTCACTAAAAAGCTGTTTTTCATTTTAGTAGTTGAATCCTGCCTCATTTGAGCTGGAGTTAACAGGTCAATTCAATATACTGAAGATTGTAAGTTTTTTCCTCAGACGGTATGTAGTTTACTCATTATCTTTCGCAGGAGAGCCTAGAAACTTTACCATTCAGTTCCAATATTCTATGGATAAGTAAGGAAATTTTAGGTCAAATGACAGGCCACAATGGCCAACCAATTGCGTCAGCCTTTGAATGTCGAAACAAGCACAGAAAAATTTGCATTCCCATACCGGGAGTCGAACCCGGGCCGCCTGGGTGAGAACCAGGAATCCTAACCGCTAGACCATATGGGAAATGTTGTGCTGTGTAGTCGATGATGTGGAAAAAAAGAACTTTATTTCTTTGAGTAAGCAACTTCTGCACGTTTGCAACAGAAGCTTTCCTTGTTAGCACAATAGGTGGCGCATCAATCTCAAACTCGTAGGGTATGTGCGCACGTTGCTTTTTACCTGCTTTTCACCTGCTTTTTTGCTGCTTTTTCTTCTGCGCTGTTTAATGCCAAAATGGATGTGTTCTTCTATTCAAGCAAAGTCTATGGGAATTTGGGTTTCTTGTTCACACTATGTTGTTCAAAATGCTGCCTTTTTGTGGCAGAACTTTGGTCAAAAACTCAGCTTTTCAAAGAAGCAACATGTCAATTGTTTTTGCCATTTGGGTTTTGCACTGCAAAGCTGAGTTTTTGACAAAAGTTCTGCCACAAAAAGGCAGCATTTTGAACAACATAGTGTGAACAAGAAGCCCAAATTCCCATAGACTTTGCTTGAATAGAAGAACACATCCATTTTGGCATTAAACAGCGCAGAAGAAAAAGCAGCAAAAAAGCAGGTAAAAAGCAGGTAAAAAGCAACGTGCGCACATACCCGTAAGGTCATGATTGTGATCCTCACATGTGGCCCTTTTCTTTGGAGATTTTGTCTCCATCTTGTCTAGAGAGCCACATTTGTTTCCACTGAGTACCAAAAATCAACAATAATATATTGAGGGGTTTGAGTCTCTTGACACCAAGTATTTGGAAGTCGAAGGTAAGAATGATTTCCAATATGAGCTCAAATGGCTTTTTGTGCAAAAGAATGGAATGAATGGCTAAAAGCTCTTGGGGGCAGTATTTTTCGCTGCAAAGAGCAATTTTAATCTAAACTAACTTTGTCTGCAAGGTATGTGTCGACCTTTGAATGCAGGAAATATTGCAGAAAAAGTGTCACTCCCCTATCAGGAATTGAACCAGTAAACTAAGAAAACTGCTTGCTAATTAATATGGGATATTCCACAGAGTTGCAGAAAACATATAGGGTTTTAAAAAAAAAAAAAAAAAGAGTGTTGCCTTCACTAAAAAGCTGTTTTTCATTTTAGTAGTTGAATCCTGCCTCATTTGAGCTGGAGTTAACAGGTCAATTCAATATACTGAAGATTGTAAGTTTTTTCCTCAGACGGTATGTAGTTTACTCATTATCTTTGGCAGGAGAGCCTAGAAACTTTACCATTCAGTTCCAATATTCTATGGATAAGTAAGGAAATTTTAGGTCAAATGACAGGCCACAATGGCCAACCAATTGCGTCGGCCTTTGAATGTCGAAACAAGCACAGAAAAATTTGCATTCCCATACTGGGAGTAGAACCCAGGCCGCCTGGGTGAGAACCAGGAATCCTAACCGCTAGACCATATGGGAAATGTTGTGTTGTGTAGTCGATGATGTGGAAAAAAAGAACTTTATTTCTTTGAGTAAGCAACTTCTGCACGTTTGCAACAGAAGCTTTCCTTGTTAGCACAATAGGTGGCGCGTCAATCTCAAACTCTTAAGGTCATGATTGTGATCCTCACATGTGGCACTTTTCTTTGGAGATTTTGTCTCCATCTTGTCTAGAGAGCCACATTTTTTTCCACTGAGTATCAAAAATCAACAATAATATATTAAGGGGTTTGAGTCTCTTGACACCAAGTATTTGGAAGTCGAAGGTAAGAATGATTTCCGATATGAGCTCAAATGGCTTTTTGTGCAACAGAATGGAATGAATGGCTAAAAGCTCTTGTGGTCAGCATTTTTCGCTGCAAAGAGCAATTTTAATCTAAACTAACTTTGTCTGCAAGGTATGTGTCGACCTTTGAATGCAGGAAATATTGCAGAAAAAAGTGTCACTCCCCTATCAGGAATTGAACCAGTAAACTAAGAAAACTGCTTGCTAATTAATATGGGATATTCCACAGAGTTGCAGAAAACATATAGGGTTTTAAAAAAAAAAAAGAGTGTTGCCTTCACTAAAAAGCTGTTTTTCATTTTAGTAGTTGAATCCTGCCTCATTTGAGCTGGAGTTAACAGGTCAATTCAATATACTGAAGATTGTAAGTTTTTTCCTCAGACGGTATGTAGTTTACTCATTATCTTTGGCAGGAGAGCCTAGAAACTTTTCCATTCAGTTCCAATATTCTATGGATAAAAAAGGAAATTTTAGGTCAAATGACAGGCCACAATGGCCAACCAATTGCGTCGGCCTTTGAATGTCGAAACAAGTACAGAAAAATTTGCATTCCCATACCGGGAGTCGAACCCGGGCCGCCTGGGTGAGAACCAGGAATCCTAACCGCTAGACCATATGGGAAATGTTGTGCTGTGTAGTCGATGATGTGGAAAAAAAGAACTTTATTTCTTTGAGTAAGCAACTTCTGCACGTTTGCAACAGAAGCTTTCCTTGTTAGCACAATAGGTGGCGCGTCAATCTCAAACTCTTAAGGTCATGATTGTGATCCTCACATGTGGCACTTTTCTTTGGAGATTTTGTCTCCATCTTGTCTAGAGAGCCACATTTGTTTCCACTGAGTACCAAAAATCAACAATAATATATCGAGGGGTTTGAGTCTCTTGACACCAAGAATTTGGAAGTCGAAGGTAAGAATGATTTCCGATATGAGCTCAAATGGCTTTTTGTGCAACAGAATGGAATGAATAGCTAAAAGCTCTTGTGGTCAGCATTTTTCGCTGCAAAGAGCAATTTTAATCTAAACTAACTTTGTCTGCAAGGTATGTGTCGACCTTTGAATGCAGGAACTATTGCAGAAAAAAGTGGCACTCCCCTATCAGGAATTGAACCAGTAAACTAAGAAAACTGCTTGCTAATTAATATGGGATATTCCACAGAGTTGCAGAAAACATATAGGGTTTTAAAAAAAAAAAAAAAAAAAAAGAGTGTTGCCTTCACTAAAAAGCTGTTTTTCATTTTAGTAGTTGAATCCTGCCTCATTTGAGCTGGAGTTAACAGGTCAATTCAATATACTGAAGATTGTAAGTTTTTTCCTCAGACGGTATGTAGTTTACTCATTATCTTTGGCAGGAGAGCCTAGAAACTTTACCATTCAGTTCCAATATTCTATGGATAAGTAAGGAAATTTTAGGTCAAATGACAGGCCACAATGGACAAACAATTGCGTCGGCCTTTGAATGTCGAAACAAGCACAGAAAAATTTGCATTCCCATACCGGGAGTCGAACCCGGGCCGCCTGGATGAGAACCAGGAATCCTAACCGCTAGACCATATGGGAAATGTTGTGCTGTGTAGTCGATGATGTGGAAAAAAAGAACTTTATTTCTTTGAGTAAGCAACTTCTGCACGTTTGCAACAGAAGCTTTCCTTGTTAGCACAATAGGTGGCGCGTCAATCTCAAACTCTTAAGGTCATGATTGTGATCCTCACATGTGGCACTTTTCTTTGGAGATTTTGTCTCCATCTTGTCTAGAGAGCCACATTTGTTTCCACTGAGTACCAAAAATCAACAATAATATATTGAGGGGTTTGAGTCTCTTGACACCAAGTATTTGGAAGTCGAAGGTAAGAATGATTTCCGATATGAGCTCAAATGGCTTTTTGTGCAAAAGAATGGAATGAATGGCTAAAAGCTCTTGTGGTCAGCATTTTTCGCTGCAAAGAGCAATTTTAATCTAAACTAACTTTGTCTGCAAGGTATGTGTCGACCTTTGAATGCAGGAACTATTGCAGAAAAAAGTGGCACTCCCCTATCAGGAATTGAACCAGTAAACTAAGAAAACTGCTTGCTAATTAATATGGGATATTCCACAGAGTTGCAGAAAACATATAGGGTTTTTAAAAAAAAAAAAAAAAAAAAAGAGTGTTGCCTTCACTAAAAAGCTGTTTTTCATTTTAGTAGTTGAATCCTGCCTCATTTGAGCTGGAGTTAACAGGTCAATTCAATATACTGAAGATTGTAAGTTTTTTCCTCAGACGGTATGTAGTTTACTCATTATCTTTCGCAGGAGAGCCTAGAAACTTTACCATTCAGTTCCAATATTCTATGGATAAGTAAGGAAATTTTAGGTCAAATGACAGGCAACAATAGCCAACCAATTGCGTCGGCCTTTGAATGTCGAAACAAGCACAGAAAAATTTGCATTCCCATACCGGGAGTCGAACCCGGGCCGCCTGGGTGAGAACCAGGAATCCTAACCGCTAGACCATATGGGAAATGTTGTGCTGTGTAGTCGATGATGTGGAAAAAAAGAACTTTATTTCTTTGAGTAAGCAACTTCTGCACGTTTGCAACAGAAGCTTTCCTTGTTAGCACAATAGGTGGCGCGTCAATCTCAAACTCTTAAGGTCATGATTGTGATCCTCACATGTGGCACTTTTCTTTGGAGATTTTGTCTCCATCTTGTCTAGAGAGCCACATTTGTTTCCACTGAGTACCAAAAATCAACAATAATATATCGAGGGGTTTGAGTCTCTTGACACCAAGAATTTGGAAGTCGAAGGTAAGAATGATTTCCGATATGAGCTCAAATGGCTTTTTGTGCAACAGAATGGAATGAATAGCTAAAAGCTCTTGTGGTCAGCATTTTTCGCTGCAAAGAGCAATTTTAATCTAAACTAACTTTGTCTGCAAGGTATGTGTCGACCTTTGAATGCAGGAAATATTGCAGAAAAAAGTGTCACTCCCCTATCAGGAATTGAACCAGTAAACTAAGAAAACTGCTTGCTAATTAATATGGGATATTCCACAGAGTTGCAGAAAACATATAGGGTTTTAAAAAAAAAAAAGAGTGTTGCCTTCACTAAAAAGCTGTTTTTCATTTTAGTAGTTGAATCCTGCCTCATTTGAGCTGGAGTTAACAGGTCAATTCAATATACTGAAGATTGTAAGTTTTTTCCTCAGACGGTATGTAGTTTACTCGTTATCTTTCGCAGGAGAGCCTAGAAACTTTACCATTCATTTCCAATATTCTATGGATAAGTAAGGAAATTTTAGGTCAAATGACAGGCCACAATAGCCAACCAATTGCGTCGGCCTTTGAATGTCGAAACAAGCACAGAAAAATTTGCATTCCCATACCGGGAGTCGAACCCGGGCCGCCTGGGTGAGAACCAGGAATCCTAACCGCTAGACCATATGGGAAATGTTGTGCTGTGTAGTCGATGATGTGGAAAAAAAGAACTTTATTTCTTTGAGTAAGCAACTTCTGCACGTTTGCAACAGAAGCTTTCCTTGTTAGCACAATAGGTGGCGCGTCAATCTCAAACTCTTAAGGTCATGATTGTGATCCTCACATGTGGCACTTTTCTTTGGAGATTTTGTCTCCATCTTGTCTAGAGAGCCACATTTGTTTCCACTGAGTATCAAAAATCAACAATAATATATTAAGGGGTTTGAGTCTCTTGACACCAAGTATTTGGAAGTCGAAGGTAAGAATGATTTCCGATATGAGCTCAAATGGCTTTTTGTGCAACAGAATGGAATGAATGGCTAAAAGCTCTTGTGGTCAGCATTTTTCGCTGCAAAGAGCAATTTTAATCTAAACTAACTTTGTCTGCAAGGTATGTGTCGACCTTTGAATGCAGGAAATATTGCAGAAAAAAGTGTCACTCCCCTATCAGGAATTGAACCAGTAAACTAAGAAAACTGCTTGCTAATTAATATGGGATATTCCACAGAGTTGCAGAAAACATAGGGTTTTAAAAAAAAAAAAAGAGTGTTGCCTTCACTAAAAAGCTGTTTTTCATTTTAGTAGTTGAATCCTGCCTCATTTGAGCTGGAGTTAACAGGTCAATTCAATATACTGAAGATTGTAAGTTTTTTCCTCAGACGGTATGTAGTTTACTCATTATCTTTGGCAGGAGAGCCTAGAAACTTTTCCATTCAGTTCCAATATTCTATGGATAAGTAAGGAAATTTTAGGTCAAATGACAGGCTTCAATGGCCAAACAATTGCGTCGGCCTTTGAATGTCGAAACAAGCACAGAAAAATTTGCATTCCCATAACGGGAGTCGAACCCGGGCCGCCTGGGTGAGAACCAGGAATCCTAACCGCTAGACCATATGGGAAACGTTCTGCTGTGTAGTCGATGATGTGGAAAAAAAGAACTTTATTTCTTTGAGTAAGCAACTTCTGCACGTTTGCAACAGAAGCTTTCCTTGTTAGCACAATAGGTGGCGCGTCAATCTCAAACTCTTAAGGTCATGATTGTGATCCTCACATGTGGCACTTTTCTTTGGAGATTTTGTCTCCATCTTGTCTAGAGAGCCACATTTGTTTCCACTGAGTATCAAAAATCAACAATAATATATGAAGGGGTTTGAGTCTCTTGACACCAAGTATTTGGAAGTCGAAGGTAAGAATGATTTCCGATATGAGCTCAAATGGCTTTTTGTGCAACAGAATGGAATGAATGGCTAAAAGCTCTTGTGGTCAGCATTTTTCGCTGCAAAGAGCAATTTTAATCTAAACTAACTTTGTCTGCAAGGTATGTGTCGACCTTTGAATGCAGGAAATATTGCAGAAAAAAGTGTCACTCCCCTATCAGGAATTGAACCAGTAAACTAAGAAAACTGCTTGCTAATTAATATGGGATATTCCACAGAGTTGCAGAAAACATATAGGGTTTTAAAAAAAAAAAAGAGTGTTGCCTTCACTAAAAAGCTGTTTTTCATTTTAGTAGTTGAATCCTGCCTCATTTGAGCTGGAGTTAACAGGTCAATTCAATATACTGAAGATTGTAAGTTTTTTCCTCAGACGGTATGTAGTTTACTCATTATCTTTGGCAGGAGAGCCTAGAAACTTTTCCATTCAGTTCCAATATTCTATGGATAAGTAAGGAAATTTTAGGTCAAATGACAGGCCACAATGGCCAAACAATTGCGTCGGCCTTTGAATGTCGAAACAAGCACAGAAAAATTTGCATTCCCATACCGGGAGTCGAACCCGGGCCGCCTGGGTGAGAACCAGGAATCCTAACCGCTAGACCATATGGGAAATGTTGTTGTACTGTGTAGTCGATGATGTGGAAAAAAAGAACTTTATTTCTTTGAGTAAGCAACTTCTGCACGTTTGCAACAGAAGCTTTCCTTGTTAGCACAATAGGTGGCGCGTCAATCTCAAACTCTTAAGGTCATGATTGTGATCCTCACATGTGGCACTTTTCTTTGGAGATTTTGTCTCCATCTTGTCTAGAGAGCCACATTTGTTTCCACTGAGTATCAAAAATCAACAATAATATATTGAGGGGTTTGAGTCTCTTGACACCAAGTATTTGGAAGTCGAAGGTAAGAATGATTTCCGATATGAGCTCAAATGGCTTTTTGTGCAAAAGAATGGAATGAATGGCTAAAAGCTCTTGTGGTCAGCATTTTTCGCTGCAAAGAGCAATTTTAATCTAAACTAACTTTGTCTGCAAGGTATGTGTCGACCTTTGAATGCAGGAACTATTGCAGAAAAAAGTGGCACTCCCCTATCAGGAATTGAACCAGTAAACTAAGAAAACTGCTTGCTAATAATATGGGATATTCCACAGAGTTGCAGAAAACATAGGGTTTTAAAAAAAAAAAAAGAGTGTTGCCTTCACTAAAAAGCTGTTTTTCATTTTAGTAGTTGAATCCTGCCTCATTTGAGCTGGAGTTAACAGGTCAATTCAATATACTGAAGATTGTAAGTTTTTTCCTCAGACGGTATGTAGTTTACTCATTATCTTTGGCAGGAGAGCCTAGAAATTTTTCCATTCAGTTCCAATATTCTATGGATAAGTAAGGAAATTTTAGGTCAAATGACAGGCCACAATGGCCAAACAATTGCGTCGGCCTTTGAATGTCGAAACAAGCACAGAAAAATTTGCATTCCCATAACGGGAGTCGAACCCTGGCCGCCTGGGTGAGAACCAGGAATCCTAATCGCTAGACCATATGGGAAATGTTGTGCTGTGTAGTCGATGATGTGGAAAAAAAGAACTCTATTTCTTTGAGTAAGCAACTTCTGCACGTTTGCAACAGAAGCTTTCCTTGTTAGCACAATAGGTGGCGCGTCAATCTCAAACTCTTAAGGTCATGATTGTGATCCTCACATGTGGCACTTTTCTTTGGAGATTTTGTCTCCATCTTATCTAGAGAGCCACATTTGTTTCCACTGAGTATCAAAAATCAATAATAATATATTGAGGGGTTTGAGTCTCTTGACACCAAGTATTTGGAAGTCGAAGGTAAGAATGATTTCCGATATGAGCTCAAATGGCTTTTTGTGCAAAAGAATGGAATGAATGGCTAAAAGCTCTTGTGGTCAGCATTTTTCGCTGCAACGAGCAATTTTAATCTAAACTAACTTTGTCTGCAAGGTATGTGTCGACCTTTGAATGCAGGAACTATTGCAGAAAAAAGTGGCACTCCCCTATCAGGAATTGAACCAGTAAACTAAGAAAACTGCTTGCTAATTAATATGGGATATTCCACAGAGTTGCAGAAAACATAGGGTTTTAAAAAAAAAAAAAGAGTGTTGCCTTCACTAAAAAGCTGTTTTTCATTTTAGTAGTTGAATCCTGCCTCATTTGAGCTGGAGTTAACAGGTCAATTCAATATACTGAAGATTGTAAGTTTTTTCCTCAGACGGTATGTAGTTTACTCATTATCTTTGGCAGGAGAGCCTAGAAACTTTTCCATTCAGTTCCAATATTCTATGGATAAGTAAGGAAACTTTAGGTCAAATGACAGGCCACAATGGCCAAACAATTGCGTCGGCCTTTGAATGTCGAAACAAGCACAGAAAAATTTGCATTCCCATAACGGGAGTCGAACCCGGGCCGCCTGGGTGAGAACCAGGAATCCTAACCGCTAGACCATATGGGAAATGTTGTGCTGTGTAGTCGATGATGTGGGAAAAAAGAACTTTATTTCTTTGAGTAAGCAACTTCTGCACGTTTGCAACAGAAGCTTTCCTTGTTAGCACAATAGGTGGCGCGTCAATCTCAAACTCTTAAGGTCATGATTGTGATCCTCACATGTGGCACTTTTCTTTGGAGATTTTGTCTCCATCTTGTCTAGAGAGCCACATTTGTTTCCACTGAGTATCAAAAATCAACAATAATATATTGAGGGGTTTGAGTCTCTTGACACCAAGTATTTGGAAGTCGAAGGTAAGAATGATTTCCGATATGAGCTCAAATGGCTTTTTGTGCAAAAGAATGGAATGAATGGCTAAAAGCTCTTGTGGTCAGCATTTTTCGCTGCAAAGAGCAATTTTAATCTAAACTAACTTGGTCTGCAAGGTATGTGTCGACCTTTGAATGCAGGAACTATTGCAGAAAAAAGTGGCACTCCCCTATCAGGAATTGAACCAGTAAACTAAGAAAACTGCTTGCTAATTAATATGGGATATTCCACAGAGTTGCAGAAAACATAGGGTTTTAAAAAAAAAAAAGAGTGTTGCCTTCACTAAAAAGCTGTTTTTCATTTTAGTAGTTGAATCCTGCCTCATTTGAGCTGGAGTTAACAGGTCAATTCAATATACTGAAGATTGTAAGTTTTTTCCTCAGACGGTATGTAGTTTACTCATTATCTTTGGCAGGAGAGCCTAGAAACTTTTCCATTCAGTTCCAATATTCTATGGATAAGTAAGGAAATTTTAGGTCAAATGACAGGCCACAATGGCCAAACAATTGCGTCGGCCTTTGAATGTCGAAACAAGCACAGAAAAATTTGCATTCCCATAACGGGAGTCGAACTCGGGCCGCCTGGGTGAGAACCAGGAATCCTAATCGCTAGACCATATGGGAAATGTTGTGCTGTGTAGTCGATGATGTGGAAAAAAAGAACTTTATTTCTTTGAGTAAGCAACTTCTGCACGTTTGCAACAGAAGCTTTCCTTGTTAGCACAATAGGTGGCGCGTCAATCTCAAACTCTTAAGGTCATGATTGTGATCCTCACATGTGGCACTTTTCTTTGGAGATTTTGTCTCCATCTTGTCTAGAGAGCCACATTTGTTTCCACTGAGTATCAAAAATCAACAATAATATATTGAGGGGTTTGAGTCTCTTGACACCAAGTATTTGGAAGTCGAAGGTAAGAATGATTTCCGATATGAGCTCAAATGGCTTTTTGTGCAAAAGAATGGAATGAATGGCTAAAAGCTCTTGTAGTCAGCATTTTTCGCAGCAAAGAGCAATTTTAATCTAAACTAACTTTGTCTGCAAGGTATGTGTCGACCTTTGAATGCAGGAAATATTGCAGAAAAAAGTGTCACTCCCCTATCAGGAATTGAACCAGTAAACTAAGAAAACTGCTTGCTAATTAATATGGGATATTCCACAGAGTTGCAGAAAACATATAGGGTTTTAAAAAAAAAAAAGAGTGTTGCCTTCACTAAAAAGCTGTTTTTCATTTTAGTAGTTGAATCCTGCCTCATTTGAGCTGGAGTTAACAGGTCAATTCAATATACTGAAGATTGTAAGTTTTTTCCTCAGACGGTATGTAGTTTACTCATTATCTTTGGCAGGAGAGCCTAGAAACTTTTCCATTTAGTTCCAATATTCTATGGATAAGTAAGGATATTTTAGGTCAAATGACAGGCCACAATGGCCAAACAATTGCGTCGGCCTTTGAATTTCGAAACAAGCACAGAAAAATTTGCATTCCCATACCGGGAGTCGAACCCGGGCCGCCTGGGTGAGAACCAGGAATCCTAACCGCTAGACCATATGGGAAATGTTGTGCTGTGTAGTTGATGATGTGGAAAAAAAGAACTTTATTTCTTTGAGTAAGCAACTTCTGCACGTTTGCAACAGAAGCTTTCCTTGTTAGCACAATAGGTGGTGCGTCAATCTCAAACTCTTAAGGTCATGATTGTGATCCTCACATGTGGCCCTTTTCTTTGGAGATTTTGTCTCCATCTTGTCTAGAGAGCCACAATGGTTTCCACTGAGTATCAAAAATCAACAATAATATATTGAGGGGTTTGAGTCTCTTGACACCAAGTATTTGGAAGTCAAAGGTAAGAATGATTTCCGATATGAGCTCAAATGGCTTTTTGTGCAACAGAATGGAATGAATGGCTAAAAGCTCTTGTGGTCAGCATTTTTCGCTGCAAAGAGCAATTTTAATCTAAACTAACTTTGTCTGCAAGGTATGTGTCGACCTTTGAATGCAGGAACTATTGCAGAAAAAAGTGTCACTCCACTATCAGGAATTGAACCAGTAAACTAAGAAAACTGCTTGCTAATTAATATGGGATATTCCACAGAGTTGCAGAAAACATATAGGGTTTTAAAAGAAAAAAAAAAAAAAAAAAAAAGATTGTTGCCTTCACTAAAAAGCTGTTTTTCATTTTAGTAGTTGAATCCTGCCTCATTTGAGCTGGAGTTAACAGGTCAATTCAATATACTGAAGATTGTAAGTTTTTTCCTCAGACGGTATGTAGTTTACTCATTATCTTTGGCAGGAGAGCCTAGAAACTTTACCATTCAGTTCCAATATTCTATGGATAAGTAAGGAAATTTTAGGTCAAATGACAGGCCACAATGGCCAAACAATTGCGTTGGCCTTTGAATGTCGAAACAAGCACAGAAAAATTTGCATTCCCATACCGGGAGTCGAACCCGGGCCGCCTGGGTGAGAACCAGGAATCCTAACCGCTAGACCATATGGGAAATGTTGTGCTGTGTAGTCGATGATGTGGAAAAAAAGAACTTTATTTCTTTGAGTAAGCAACTTCTGCACGTTTGCAACAGAAGTTTTCCTTGTTAGCACAATAGGTGGCGCGTCAATCTCAAACTCTTAAGGTCATGATTGTGATCCTCACATGTGGCACTTTTCTTTGGAGATTTTGTCTCCATCTTGTCTAGAGAGCCACATTTGTTTCCACTGAGTACCAAAAATCAACAATAATATATTGAGGGGTTTGAGTCTCTTGACACCAAGTATTTGGAAGTCGAATGTAAGAATGATTTCCGATATGAGCTCAAATGGCTTTTTGTGCAACAGAATGGAATGAATGGCTAAAAGCTCTTGTGGTCAGCATTTTTCGCTGCAAAGAGCAATTTTAATCTAAACTAACTTTGTCTGCAAAGTATGTGTCGACCTTTGAATGCAGGAACTATTGCAGAAAAAAGTGGCACTCCACTATCAGGAATTGAACCAGTAAACTAAGAAAACTGCTTGCTAATTAATATGGGATATTCCACAGAGTTGCAGAAAACATATAGGGTTTAAAAAAAAAAAAAAAAAAAAAAAAGAGTGTTGCCTTCACTAAAAAGCTGTTTTTCATTTTAGTAGTTGAATCCTGCCTCATTTGAGCTGGAGTTAACAGGTCAATTCAATATACTGAAGATTGTAAGTTTTTTCCTCAGACGGTATGTAGTTTACTCATTATCTTTGGCAGGAGAGCCTAGAAACTTTACCATTCAGTTCCAATATTCTATGGATAAGTAAGGAAATTTTAGGTCAAATGACAGGCCACAATGGCCAAACAATTGCGTTGGCCTTTGAATGTCGAAACAAGCACAGAAAAATTTGCATTCCCATACCGGGAGTCGAACCCGGGCCGCCTGGGTGAGAACCAGGAATCCTAACCGCTAGACCATATGGGAAATGTTGTGCTGTGTAGTCGATGATGTGGAAAAAAAGAACTTTATTTCTTTGAGTAAGCAACTTCTGCACGTTTGCAACAGAAGTTTTCCTTGTTAGCACAATAGGTGGCGCGTCAATCTCAAACTCTTAAGGTCATGATTGTGATCCTCACATGTGGCACTTTTCTTTGGAGATTTTGTCTCCATCTTGTCTAGAGAGCCACATTTGTTTCCACTGAGTACCAAAAATCAACAATAATATATTGAGGGGTTTGAGTCTCTTGACACCAAGTATTTGGAAGTCGAATGTAAGAATGATTTCCGATATGAGCTCAAATGGCTTTTTGTGCAACAGAATGGAATGAATGGCTAAAAGCTCTTGTGGTCAGCATTTTTCGCTGCAAAGAGCAATTTTAATCTAAACTAACTTTGTCTGCAAAGTATGTGTCGACCTTTGAATGCAGGAACTATTGCAGAAAAAAGTGGCACTCCACTATCAGGAATTGAACCAGTAAACTAAGAAAACTGCTTGCTAATTAATATGGGATATTCCACAGAGTTGCAGAAAACATATAGGGTTTAAAAAAAAAAAAAAAAAAAAAAAAGAGTGTTGCCTTCACTAAAAAGCTGTTTTTCATTTTCGTAGTTGAATCCTGCCTCATTTGAGCTGGAGTTAACAGGTCAATTCAATATACTGAAGATTGTAAGTTTTTCCTCAGACGGTATGTAGTTTACTCATTATCTTTGGCAGGAGAGCCTAGAAACTTTACCATTCAGTTCCAATATTCTATGGATAAGTAAGGAAATTTTAGGTCAAATGACAGGCCACAATGGCCAACCAATTGCGTCGGCCTTTGAATGTCGAAACAAGCACAGAAAAATTTGCATTCCCATACCGGGAGTCGAACCCGGGCCGCCTGGGTGAAAGCCAGGAATCCTAACCGCTAGACCATATGGGAAATGTTGTGCTGTGTAGTCGATGATGTGGAAAAAAAGAACTTTATTTCTTTGAGTAAGCAACTTCTGCACGTTTGCAACAGAAGCTTTCCTTGTTAGCACAATAGGTGGCGCGTCAATCTCAAACTCTTAAGGTCATGATTATGATCCTCACATGTGGCCCTTTTCTTTGGAGATTTTGTCTCCATCTTGTCTAGAGAGCCACATTGGTTTCCACTGAGTATCAAAAATCAACAATAATATATTGAGGGGTTTGAGTCTCTTGACACCAAGTATTTGGAAGTCGAAGGTAAGAATGATTTCCGATATGGGCTCAAATGACTTTTTGTGCAAAATAATGGAATGAATGGCTAAAAGCTCTTGTGGTCAGCATTTTTCGCTGCAAAGAGCAATTTTAAACTAAACTAACTTTGTCTGCAAGGTAAGTGTCGACCTTTGAATGCAGGAACTATTGCAGAAAAAAGTGGCACTCCCCTATCAGGAATTGAACCAGTAAACTAAGAAAACTGCTTGCTAATTAATATCGGATATTCCACAGAGTTGCAGAAAACATGTATGGTTTTAAAAAAAAAAAAAAAGAGCGTTGCCTTCACTAAAGAGCTGTTTTTCATTTTAGTAGTTGAAATTTTGCCTCATTTGAGCTGGAGTTAACAGGTCAATTCAATATACTGAAGATTGTAAGTTTTTTCCTCAGACGGTATGTAGTTTACTCATTATCTTTGGCAGGAAAGCCTAGAAACTTTACCATTCAGTTCCAATATTCTATGGATAAGTAAGGAAATATTAGGTCAAATGACAGGCCACAATGGCCAACCAATTGCGTCGGCTTTTGAATGTCGAAACAAGCACAGAGAGATTTGCATTCCCATACCAGGGGTCGAACCCGGGCCGCCTGGGTGAGAACCAGGAATCCTACCTGCTAGACAATATGGCGAATGTTGTGCTGTGTAGTTAATGATGTGGAAAAAAAGAACTTTATTTCTTTGAGTAAGCAACTTCTGCACGTTTGCAACAGAAGCTTTCTTTGTTAGCACAATAGGTAACGCGTCAATCTCAAACTCTTAAGGTCATGATTGTGATCCTCACATGTGGCATTTTTCCTTGGAGATTTTGTCTCCATCTTGTCTAGAGAGCCACATTTATTTCCACTAAGTACCAAAAATCAACAATTATATATTGAGGGGTTTGAGTCCCTTGACACCAAGTAGTTGGAAGTCAAAAGTAAGAATGATTTCCGATATGAGCTCAAATGGCTTTTTGTGCAAAAGAATGGAATGAATGGCTAAAAGCTCTTGTGGTCAGCATTTTTCGCTGCAAAGAGCAATTTTAAACTAAACTAACTTTGTCTGCAAGGTATGTGTCGACCTTTGAATGCAGGAACTATTGCAGAAAAAAGTGGCACTCCCCTATCAGGAATTGAACCAGTAAACTAAGAAAACTGCTTGCTAATTAATATGGGAGATTCCACAGAGTTGCAGAAAACATATAGGGTTTTAAAAAAAAAAAAAAAAAAGAGTGTTGCCTTCACTAAAAAACTATTTTTCATTTTGGTAGTTGAATCTTGCCTCATTTGAGCTGGAGTTAACAGGTCAATTCAATATACTGAAGATTGTAAGTTTTTTCCTCAGACGGTATGTAGTTTACTCATTATCTTTGGCAGGAAAGCCTAGAAACTTTACCATTCAGTTCCAATATTCTATGAATAAGTAAGGAAATGTTAGGTCAAATGACAGGCCACAATGGCCAACCAATTGCGTCGGCCTTTGAATGTCGAAACAAGCACAGAAAAATTTGCATTCCCATACCGTGAGTCGAACCCGGGCTACCTGGGTGAGAACCAGGAATCCTAACCGCTAGACCATATGGGAAATGTTGTGCTGTGTAGTCGATGATGTGGAAAAAAAGAACTTTATTTCTTTGAGTAAGCAACTTCTACACGTTTGCAACAGAAGCTTTCCTTGTTAGCACAATAGGTGGCGCGTCAATCTCAAACTCTTAAGGTCATGATTGTGATCCTCACATGTGGCACTTTTCTTTGGAGATTTTGTCTCCATATTGTCTAGCGAGCCACATTTGTTTCCACTGAGTACCAAAAATCAACAATTATATATTGAGGGGTTTGAGTCTCTTGACACCAAGTAGTTGGAAGTCGAAGGTAAGAATGATTTCCGATATGAGCTCAAGTGGCTTTTTGTGCAAAAGAATGGAATGAATGGCTAAAAGCTCTTGTGGTCAGCATTTTTCGCTGCAAAGAGCAATTTTAAACTAAACTAACTTTGTCTGCAAGGTATGTGTCGACCTTTGAATGCAGGAACTATTGCAGAAAAAAGTGGCACTCCCCTATCAGGAATTGAACCAGTAAACTAAGAAAACTGTTTGCTAATTAATATGGGATATTCCACAGAGTTGCAGAAAACATATAGGGTTTTAAAAAAAAAAAAAAAAGAGTGTTGCCTTCACTAAAAAGCTGTTTTTCATTTTAGTAGTTGAATCCTGCCTCATTTGAGCTGGAGTTAAGAGGTCAATTCAATATACTGAAGATTAGAGATGAGCGAACCTTTCCCGGTTCGGCTCGAGGTCGGTTCGCCGAACGGGGTTCCCGTTCGAGTTCGGTTCGACGAACCGAACTCAAACCAATAGGCTATAATGGGAGGCAATCACAAACACATAAAAATGCATTATAAATGTACACAAACAGTTAATAAACATTGCCGTAACACTTACCGGTCACCGCGATCCCTTCTGCACTCTGTCTCCTGCCGCTATTCCATCCGATGATCGCTTAATCCTCCCGGTGACCTGCGCTGCCAGCAGAGATGCAGTACCTTTCGTGACGTCAAAATTGCCATGTGACCAGTCACGTGGCTATTATCTCATTGGCTACAGACTGGTCACATGACTATGACGCGTCATGTAGGACCTGCGAGTGCATCTCTCCGGTACACGGTGCACATATGTGTATCGACATGTACCGGCGACATGCTCTAGCACACGGTTGACTCCCCGTTCTGTTAGGGACCGGCTGACACAGCCGGTCATTAACGGAGATCACAGTTGCCATAGCAACGCAGTTAGCGGTGACGTCACCGCTAACCGCGGCTCCGAGAGCACCATTGCTATGGTAACGCGTCTGTCAGCATTACCGCTGTTACCGCTGACAGCCAGCACTGATCACTCACGGAGTGAAGGCTGCACACTGCTTCCCGATTGTAGTGAGGATTGTAGTGAGGATGAGGTTCCCCAGCCCCAAGTGATGAGCTGGTGAACCTCATCCTGACTACAATCGTCACTACTACTACACTAGAAAGAAAGAAGACAGAAGAGCAGGATCGTGGAGGGCTGACAGGGGGTCATAAAGATGGAGTCTCTAATGTGTCTGGGTATTTATTTCTATTAAAGTATTTTTTCTCTGTGTGGTGTTTTTTTTTAACCCTTTATTGGAGATTCTTAATGGCCGGGTCAAACGTGCCTGACATTAAGAATCTCTGGCTTAATACTGGCTAGTAAAACAAAGCCAGTATTAACTCATAATTACCCAACAAGCCACCCGGCTCCAGGGCTGTTGGAAGAGTTGGATACAGCGCCAGATGATGGCGCTTCTATGAGAGCGCCATTTTCTGGGACGGCTGCGGACTGAAATCCACAGCAGAGGCGCCCAGAAACCTCGGGCTAACCTGTGCTGCGGATTCCAATCCCCAGCTGCCTAGTTGTACCCGGCTGGACACAAAAATGGGGCGAAGCCCACGTCATTTGTTTTTTAATTATTTCATGAAATAAGTGAAATAATTAAAAAAAACGGGCTTCCCTATATTTTTGGTTCCCAGCCGGATACAAATAGGCAACTGGGGGTTAGAGGCAGCCCGTGGCTGCCTGCTGTACCTGGCTAGCATACAAAAATATGGCGAAGCCCACGTCATTTTTTTGGTGGGCAAAAAACTTCTGCATACAGTCCTGGATGGAGTATGCTGAGCCTTGTAGTTCTGCAGCTGCTGTCTGCTCTTCTCCATACAGATAGACAGCAGCTGCAGAACTACAAGGCTCAGCATACTCCATCCAGGACTGTATGCAGAAGTTTTTTGCCCCCTGAAAAAATTATGTGGGCTTCGCCATATTTTTGTATGCTAGCCAGGTACAGCAGGCAGGTACGGCTGCCCCCAACCCCCAGTTGCCTATTTGTACCTGGCTGGGAATCAAAAATAAAGGGAAGCCCTTTTTTTATTATTTCATGAATTTCATGAAATAATTAGAAAACAAATGACGTAGGCTTCGCCCCATTTTTGTGTCCAGCCAGGTACAACTAGGCAGCTGGGGATTGGAATCCGCAGCACAGGTTGGCCTGAGCTTTCTGGGCCCCACTGCTGCGAATTGCAGTCTGCAGCCGCCTCAGAAAATGGCATTTTCATAGAAGCGCCATATTCTGGCACTGTATCCAACTCTTCCAGCACCTGCCTGCTATACCTGGCTAGCATACAAAAATATGGCGAAGCGCACATCCTTTTTTTGTAGTTTTTTGGCAAAAAAAATAAAAAATGCTTCCCTGGATTTTCCATTGCCAGTGAAGGTAACACCAAGCAGTGGGGGTTAGCAGCCAGTAGCTGCTTGGATTACCCTTAGCTAGCAATACAAAAAATGCAGCGGGAGCCCATATATATTTTTTTTAATTATTTATTTAAATAACTAAAAATAAAATGGGCTTCCCTGTATTTTGATTGCTGGACATCACAGTGCTGTAAAAATAAATCTTTAAAAAAATGACGTAGCGCCCCGCGGTATTTTTGATTCTCAGCGCAGATAAAGCAGACAGCTATGGGTTGCCACCCCCATCTGCCTGCCGTTACCTTGGTTGGCAATCAAAATACAGGGACGGGAAGGAGGGAAAACTAATAAAATCCTCATAGGGGTTTGTTATAAGCCACCAAATATAACAGAAACCACTGAAAATGTATTATTGAAACAAATAGACAAAGCAGCAAATCACAATGAGGTGATTATTATGGGGGACTTCAATTACCCCGATATAGACTGGGAAACTGAAACCTGCGTATCTCAGAAAGGAAACCGGTTTCTGTCAGTAACTAAGGATAATTATCTGTCCCAACTTGTGCCGGGCCCAACTAGAGGGGCAGCCCTTCTGGACTTAATTTTAAGCAACAGGCCAGATAGAATAACAGACGTACGAGTGGATGGGCACCTAGGGAATAGTGACCACAATATAATACAATTCCACTTGTCCTTTAGTAAGGTGCCTTGGAGGGGGGTTACAAAAACGCTGAATTTCAGGAAAGCAAAGTTTGATCAACTTAGAGAAGACCTTCGCCAAATTGATTGGGACAATGTCCTCAAAAATGGGAGCACAGAAAATAAGTGGGAAATGTTTAAATCGGTATTAAACAACCACTGCGAGCTAGCCATACCATACAGAAATAAAAGGGCTAGGAACAGGAGAAAACCAATGTGGCTAAATAAGGATGTAAAAGGGGCAATGAATAATAAGAAAAAGGCATTTAAAAAGCTAAAACAAGAAGGCAGCGAGGAAGCATTAAAAATATATAGAGAAAAAAATAAAATGTGTAAAAAACAAATATATTTAGCAAAAGTAGAAACTGAGAGACTCATTGCTAAGGAAAGCAAAACAAATCCCAAACTATTCTTTAATTATATAAACAGAAAAAAGATTAAAATTGATGGTGTTGGCCCTTTAAAGAATAATGAGGGTAAAATCATAGAAAGCGATGTGGGAAAAGCAAATGTTTTAAATACTTTTTTCTCAACTGTGTTCACACAGGAAAAGCATATGCCAGGGGAAATGCAGAGTGATCATGTAGATGCCCCATTAAGTATGACCTGCCTAACCCAGGAAGAAGTGCAGAACCGACTTAGTAACATTAAAATTGACAAATCACCAGGCCCTGATGGCATTCACCCTCGGGTATTAAGGGAGTTAAGTAATGTGATAGACAGGCCTCTATTCCTTTTATTTAAAGACTCTATAGAAACTGGGTCTGTTCCACTGGATTGGCGGCTAGCAAATGTGGTACCAATATTCAAAAAAGGGTGCAAAAGGGAACCTGGAAACTATAGGCCGGTAAGCTTAACATCTGTTGTGGGTAAAATGTTTGAAGGGTTTTTAAGGGATACTATTATGGAATGTCTCAATGTTAATAACTGTTTAACTCCATATCAACATGGATTTATGAAGGATCGCTCCTGTCAAACTAACCTGATCAGCTTCTATGAGGATGTAAGCTCTCACATGGACCGAGGAGAATCATTGGATGTCATTTATCTCGACTTCGGTAAAGCATTTGACACTGTCCCACATAAAAGACTGCTAAGTAAAATGAGAAAGCTTGGGCTCGGGGAAAATGTGTGTAGATGGGTAGGTAGCTGGCTTAGTGGTAGAAAACAAAGAGTGGTTATTAATGGTGCATACTCAGATTGGGCCAGGGTTACTAGTGGGGTGCCACAGGGGTCTGTATTGGGCCCCCTACTATTTAATATATTTATTAATGATCTGGTGGATGGTTTACAGAGTAAAATATCAGTATTTGCAGATGATACAAAACTATGTAAGGTAGTTAACACAAAGGAGGACAGTTTGCAACTACAGATGGACTTGAGTAAATTGGAGAATTGGGCTGAAAAATGGCAAATGAGGTTTAACACAGATAAGTGTAAGGTTATGCACATGGGAAGGAGAAACAGATGCTACGATTACTTACTAAATGGGAAACTGCTGGGGAAATCAGACATGGAAAAAGACTTAGGCATCTTAGTGAATAAGAATCTAAATTGGAGTGCCCAGTGTCAGGCAGCAGCCACCAAAGCAAATAGGGTGATGGGATGCATTAGAAGAGGTCTGGGGGCACGAGATGAAAACATCATTCTCCCTCTGTACAAATCACTTGTCAGACCACACTTGGAGTATTGTGTGCAATTTTGGGCGCCGGTGCTGAAGAAAGACATTACTGAACTTGAAAGGGTTCAGAGGCGGGCTACTAAAATAATAAATGGAATGGGTGCATTACAATACACGGAAAGGTTATCAAAATTAGGTCTATTTACTCTAGAAAAGAGAAGACTTAGGGGAGACCTAATAAATATGTACAAATATATCAGAGGGCCATATAGAGATCTCTCCCATGATCTGTTTGTACCAAGGACTATGACAAGAACAAGGGGGCATTCTTTTCGATTGGAGGAAAGAAAATTCCTACATCAGCATAGAAGAGGGTTCTTCACGGTAAGAGCAGTGAGGCTCTGGAACTCTCTTCCTGAGGAAGTGGTGATGGCCAACTCACTGAATGAATTTAAGAGAGGAATGGATGCATTTCTTGTTAGCAAAAGTATAGAAGGTTATAAATAGCATAATCTTACAGGTAGATAGAAGAGCGACCAAGATTATTAGAGGAATGGGTGGGCTGCAATACCAAGACAGGTTATTAAACTTGGGGTTAGTTAGTTAGGAAAAACAAAGGCTTAGGGGGATCTAATCACAATGTATAAATATATGAGGGGACAGTACAGAGACCTTTCCAAAGATCTCTTTACACCTAGGCCTGCGACTGGAACACGGGGGCATCCGCTACGTCTTGAGGAAAGAATGTTTAATCATAATCACAGATGAGGATTCTTTACTGTACGAGCAGTGAGACTATGGAGCTCTCTGCCGTATGATGTTGTATTGAGGGATTCACAAGTAAAATTTAAGCAGAGCCTGATCGCATTAACCCTTTCACGACCGGCCGATTTTTCGCTTTCCGTTTTTTTTTTTCGCCATTCTTTTTCTGAGAGACGTAACTTTTTTATTTTTCAGTCAATATGGTCATGTGAGGGCTCATCTTTTGCGGAACGAGCTGTACTTTTAAATGAAACCATCAGTTTTACCATATTGTGTACTAGAAAATGGCAAAAAAATTCCAAATGCTGAAAAATTGCAAAAAAAGTGCGATAGCACTATGGTTTTTGAGATATTTTATTCACTGTGTTCACTATATGGTAAAACTGATGTGTGGGTGTGATGCCTCAGGTCAGTGCGAGTTCGTAGACACCAAACATGTATAGGTTTACTTTTATATAAGGGGTTAAAAAAAAATCGGAAGTTTGTCCGAAAAAAGTGGCGCACGTTTTACGCCATATTCCGTGACCCGTAGCGTTCTCATTTTTCGGGATCTTAGGCTCAATGACGGCTTATTTTTTGCGTCTCGAGCTGACGTTTTTAACGGTACCATTTTTGCGCAGATGCTACGTTTTGATCGCCTCTTATTGCATTTTGCGCAAAAGTTGTGGCGACAAAAAAACGTCGTTTTGGCGTTTGGAATTTTTTTGCCGCTACGCCGTTTACTGATCAGATTAATTGATTTTATATTTTGATAGATCGGGCATTTCTGAACGCGGCGATACCAAATGTGTGTATATTTTTTATTTTTTTAACCCTTTAATTTTCAATGGGGCGAATGGGGGGTGATTTGAACTTTTAGGTTTTTTTGTTTTTTTCTAATTTTTTAAAACTTATTTTTTTACTTTTTTTTTTTATTTTACTAGTCCCCCTAGGGGGCTATTGCGATCAGCATTCCGATCGCTCTGCAGTATCTGCTGATCACAGCTGGAAGGCTGTAAACAGCAGATACGCTGTCTTTCTCTTTTGCTGTGCCCCGGGCACAGCGAAAGTGAAACCAATTCATGTGTAGTACAGGAGTCATCACATGACCCTGTACTACCATGACAACTATCGGGAGTCACATGATCGCGTCACGTGACTTCCGGTTTCGGCGGTAAGTAAAACTTTACCGCGATTGCGCTTATAATGGCGCTGTCATGTATTGACAGCGCCATTATAAGGGGTTAATCGGCACGAGCAGATAACGATTCTGCTCGTGCCTAGCAGGCACACATCTCAGCTGTGAAAATCAGCTGAGATGTGTGCCGATCGCGGCATGCTGCCGCCGGAGGACCGCGGGCAGTAAGATTATGTCATTTAGGACGTAATTTTACGGCCCGCGGTCGTTAAGGGGTTAATTGAAAAATATAATATTACCAGTTATGTATATTGGATTTTATGACAGGGTGTTGATCCAGGGAACTAGTCTGATTGCCGTATGTGGAGTCAGGAAGGAATTTTTTTCCCCATTGGAGCTTATTTGACACATTGGGGTTTTTTTGCCTTCCTCTGGATCAACATGTTAGGCTACGGGTTGAACTAGATGGACTTAGAGTCTCCCTTCAACCTTAAAAACTATGAAACTATGAAACTATGAAACTATGGAAGCCCATTAATTTTTTCTATTTAAAAAATAGTTAAAAAAAAAAATGACGTTGGGTCCCCCCATTTTTGATAGCCAGCTAGGGTAAAGCAGACGGCTGTAGCCTGAAAACCACAGCTGGCAGCTTTACCGTGGTTGGGGATCCAATGTGGAGGTCCCCTCAGGCTCTTTTTTATAATTATTTTATAAATATTAATAATTACACAATAAAAGTAGGGTCCCCCCCAAATTGGATCACCAGCCAAGGTAAAGCGGACAGCTGTGGTCTGGTATTCTCAGGGTGGGAAGGTCCATAGTTATTGGGCCTTCACAGCCTAAAAATAGCAGGCCGCAGGCACCCCAGACGTGGCGCATACACTAGATGCGCCAATCCTGGCGCTTCACCCCAGCTCATCCCGTGCCCCGGTGCAGTGGCAAACGGGGTAATAAATCGGGTTGATACTAGCTGTAAAGTCACCTGAGTTCAAGCCCAGCAGTTTGTGATGTCATGGCGTCTATTAGATACCCAACATCATAAACTGTCAGTACTATCACAAAAAAAAAAAAATCGACAAAAGAAATTTATTTGAAAAAACAGTCCCCAAAACATTTCCTCTTTCACCAATTTATTGTAAGAAATAAAATAAAGGGGTCCCACGACGACTCTGGACCATCTAGAATATGGGGGGGAGACACTCAGGGAACGTATCCCCCATTTTCTAGGTGTGCGGACCCTTCATGTGAGGAGTGTGGGTGCAATGAATCTGCACTCACTCTTCTCGGGTCCACAGCAGCAGAGTCCATGTCGTAATGGTTGCTACCAAAGCTGCAATGCCCTGCTCATGAGGTAAGGGCATGCCTAATCAGGAGAACTACTGTAGAGGAAGCTCTGCTCACTGGTATATAGGTGCTCAGAGGTAATAATAGATAAAATTAGTGAGTAACCTCGGCACTCTAAATCTCCCAGACTAAGTCAGTAAGTCACAACGGATAGTAATGCAAAATCACTCTTTATTGGTCCGTATTAAGAAAAAAAAAATTTTCATAAGCATATATGTTTTTGCAACACAGCAAGAAATGAAACACATGATACAAATGTCATAATACAGTACAAGGACAATATAGTAATGACAAATATGGGGTCAGAGTAGGCTTAGATAGCTCTGGTACGAAAGAGATGTCAATCATAAAGTAACATGTGCAGTAGGTGTAGAGCTACAGTATGCATGGCAGAGCTAATGGGTAGACCGACCATAGAAAAAGAACGGAGAAAAAGTGGAGAAAAAGTGGAGAAAAAGTGGAGAAAAAGTGGAGAAAAAGTGGAGAAAAAAATGGATAAAAAGTGGAGAAAAAGTGGAGAAAAAGTGGAGAAAAAGTGGAGAAAAGGTGGAGAAAAAGTGAAGAAAAAGTGGAGAAAAAGTGGAGAAAAAAATGTAGAAAAATTGGAGAAAAAGTGGAGAAAAAATGTAGAAAAAGTGGAGACAAAGTGAAGAAAAAGTGGAGAAAAAGTGGAGAAAAAGTGGAGAAAAAAATGTAGAAAAAGTGGAGAAAAAATGTAGAAAAAGTGGAGACAAAGTGGAGAAAAAGTGGAGAAAAAAATGGATAAAAAGTGGAGAAAAATTGGAGAAAAAAAGTGGAGAAAAAGTGGAGAAAAAGTGGATAAAAAGTAGAGAAAAAGTGAAGAAAAAGTGGAGAAAAAGTGGAGAAAAAAATGTAGAAAAAGTGGAGACAAAGTGGAGACAAAGTGGAGAAAAAGTGGAGAAAAAAATGGATGAAAAGTGGAGAAAAAGTGGAGAAAAAAAGTGGAGAAAAAGTGGAGAAAAAAAGTGGAGAAAAAGTGGAGAAAAAGTGGAGAAAAAGTGGAGAAAAAAATGGCTAAAAAAAGAACAAAAGGGGAGAAAAATTGGAGAAAAAGTGGAGAAAAAAATGTAGAAAAAGTGGAGAAAAAGTGGAGAAAAAGTGGAGAAAAAAATGGATAAAAAATGGAGAAAAAAATGGAGAAAAAAGTGGAGAAAAAGTGGAGAAAAAAGTAGAGAAAAAATGGAGAAAAAGTGGAGAAAAAGTGGAGAAAAAGTGGAGCACCCTTTGGTGCCTTTCATGTGTCACTAAGGGGTGCTTAGCTTTGTATTTAGCCAAAAAAGTGAAAAAAAAATGACGTAGGGTTCCCCCTAGTTTTGTAGCCAGCTAGGGTAAAGCAGACGGCTGCAGCCTGCAGACCACAGCTGGCAACCTCACCTTGGCTGGTAATCCAAAACTGAGGGCACCCCACACTGTTATTTTAAATTAAATAAATAATTTTAAAAAAAAACACGTAGGGGTCCCCCAAAATTGAATCACCAGCCAAGGTAAAGCAGACAGCTGGGGCCTGATATTCTCAGACTAGGGAGGTCCATGGTTATTGGACTCTCCCCAGCCTAAAAATAGCAGGCCGCAGCCGCCCCAGAAGTTGCGCATCCATTAGATGCGCTAATCCTGGTGCTTCGCCCCAGCTCATCCCGCGCCCTGGTGCGGTGGCAAACGGGGTAATATATGGGGTTAATACCAGATGTGTAATGTCACCTGGCATCAAGCCATGGGGTTGGTGAGGTCAGGTGTCTATCAGATACCAGACATCACCAACCTAGTCAGTAATAAAAAAAAATAGACGACAAACACAGTTTTATTTGAAAAAACACTCCCCAAAACATTCCCTCTTTAATCAATTTATTAGAATGAAAAACAAATCCAGGTCTGCTGTAATCCAAGGGGTTGCCATGACGATCAACACTGTCCCAGTCAGTGAAGAGCAGGATGTTCCCCATTGGCTGGGAGAGCAATGCAGTGACCTGAGCTAACATCAATGGGTGCAGGGGATGACAAGTGCTGCTGTCAGCGAGGTACATTACCTGCGCTGATCTCCAGCACACTGACAGCCCCTGTCACTGAGTTCAATGACCGGCGCCTTCACACCAAGTATCGAGAGAGGTCCGTGACGCCACCGCTAGTCAGTCTCGGGTCGGAAGCGAGAGGTGATGTGACAAGCGGCGGCCATGGAGGACAGTAACAGCGCTGAGGTCGGGATGGCGGGACTTCATCACCGCAGGTAAGCCGAGAGGGACCATGTGTGTGTGTGTGTGTGTGTGTGTGTATATGTGTACATGCCGCGAGCAGGAGGAAGCGGAGTGAGCTGAGCGGGGAAGTGTGGGCTTCCTGCACGTAACTAAGATAAACATCGGGATACTAACCAAAGCGCTTTGCTTGGATACCCGATGTTTATCTTGGTTACCAGCTTCTGGCAGGCTGCCAGCGATGGCTCCTGCACACTGTAGCTGTAAAAAGCCCTGCTTTTTGCTGCTAGAACCGTTCTCGAACGTATCTAGAACTATCGAGCTTTTGCAAAAAGCTCGAGTTCTAGTTCGATCTCGAACAGCCCCCAAAATCACTCGAGCCTAGAACTGGAGAACCTCGAACCGCGCTCAACTCTACTGAAGATTGTAAGTTTTTTCCTCAGACGGGATGTAGTTTACTCATTATCTTTGGCAGGAGAGCCTAGAAACTTTACCATTCAGTTCCAATATTCTATGGATAAGTAAGGAAATTGGAGGTCAAATGACAGGCCACAATTGCCAAACCAATTGCGTCGGCCTTTGAATATCGAAACAAGCACAGAAAAATTTCCATTCCCATACCGGGAGTCGAACCCGGGCTGCCTGGGTGAGAACCAGGAATCCTAACCGCTAGACCATATGGGAAATGTTGTGCTGTGTAGTCGATGATGTGGAAAAAAAGAACTTTATTTCTTTGAGTAAGCAACTTCTGCACGTTTGCAACAGAAGCTTTCCTTGTTAGCACAATAGGTGGCGCGTCAATCTCAAACTCTTAAGGTCATGATTGTGATCCTCACATGTGGCACTTTTCTTTGGAGATTTTGTCTCCATCTTGTCTAGAGAGCCACATTTGTTTCCACTGAGTACCAAAAATCAACAATTATTAGTGATGAGCGAGTACTAAAAAGCTCGGGTGCTCGAGGCTCGGGCCGAGCATCCCAAGATACTCGTGTACTCGGCCCGAGCACCGAGCCCAATGTTATCCTATGGGAGACCCGAGTATTTTTGTGAAATGACCACCGGCAGCATGTAGAAACCCTAAAAATGGCACAAAAGTCTCAGAAGAGTGCTCAAATGACATGGCAACAGCATGGGGAAGACCCCTTGAAGCATTTATCACTCAAAAGTCACAGCTGTGAACAATTTTGTCCGCGTTTAACGCCATTTTTACGGACTCACCAGAAAACCTTCCAAAATGACACCAAAATGAATTTTCATGGCGTAAATGTTAAGGGCACATACCCAATAGTGAGATAGAGCTAATGTATGTTACTTTTTGAGATCAATACATGAAAGATTTTACGTAAAACATTGTGTGGCATTCCGATGTCCCTGAGAAGAGACGTACATAAAGGCCTCTGAGTCTAATGTGCCCATTTTGAGGAACTGAGTCTTTGTAGTATTTTCCTTTGCCAGGGCAGTCCAAAATTGTGAGGTTCACCAATGACCCTGCATAGAGACGTGCATGAGGGCCTGTAAACCTGAAATGCCTATTGGAAGGAAGTGGGTCTATTGTAGTATAGCCCTTAGGCAGGGCAGCCAAAAATTGGGAGGCTCCACGTTGTCCCTGGATAGAGACGTGCATGAGGGCCTGTAAACCTGAAGTGCCCCTTGGACGGAAGTGGGTCTATTGTAGTATAGCCCTTAGGCAGGGCAGCCAAAAATTGGGAGGCTCCACGTTGTCCCTGGATAGAGACGTGCATGAGGGCCTGTAAACCTGAAGTGCCCATTGGAAAGAAGTGGGTCTAATGTAATATAGCCCTTAGGCAGGGCAGCCAAAAATTGGGAGGCTCCACGTTGTCCCTGGATAGAGACGTGCATGAGGGCCTGTAAACCTGAAGTGCCCATTGGAAGGAAGTGGGTCTATTGTAGTATAGCCCTTAGGCAGGGCAGCCAAAAATTGGGAGGCTCCACGTTGTCCCTGGATAGAGACGTGCATGAGGGCCTGTAAACCTGAAGTGCCCATTGGAAGGAAGTGGGTCTATTGTAGTATAGTCCTTAGGCAGGGAAGCCAAAAATTGGGAGGCTCCACGTTGTCCCTGGATAGAGACGTGCATGAGGGCCTGTAAACCTGAAGTGCCCATTGGAAGGAAGTGGGTCTATTGTAGTATAGCCCTTAGGCAGGGCAGCCAAAAATTGGGAGGCTCCACGTTGTCCCTGGATAGAGACGTGCATGAGGGCCTGTAAACCTGAAGTGCCCATTGGAAGGACGTGGGTCTATTGTAGTATAGCCCTTAGGCAGGGCAGCCAAAAATTGGGAGGCTCCACGTTGTCCCTGGATAGAGACGTGCATGAGGGCCTGTAAACCTGAAGTGCCCATTGGAAGGAAGTGGGTCTATGGTAGTATAGCCCTTAGGCAGGGCAGACAAAAATTGGGAGGCTCCACATTGTCCCTGGATAGAGACGTGCATGAGGGCCTCAAAACATTAAGTGTCCATTGTCAGGAAGTGGGTGTATTATAGTATAGCCCTTTGGCAGGGCAGCCAAAAATTGGGAGGCTCCACGTTGTCCCTGGATAGAGACGTGCATGAGGGCCTGTAAACCTGAAGTGCCCATTGGAAGGAAGTGGGTCTATTGTAGTATAGCCCTTAGGCAGGGCAGACAAAAATTGGGAGGCTCCACATTGTCCCTGGATAGAGACGTGCATGAGGGCCTCAAAACATTAAGTGTCCATTGTCAGGAAGTGGGTGTATTATAGTATAGCCCTTTGGCAGGGCAGCCAAAAATTGGGAGGCTCCACGTTGTCCCCGGATAGAGACGTGCATGAGGGCCTCAAAACATTAAGTGTCCATTGTCAGGAAGTGGGTGTATTATAGTATAGCCCTTTGGCAGGGCAGCCAAAAATTGGGAGGCTCCACGTTGTCCCTGGATAGAGACGTGCATGAGGGCCTCAAAACATTGTTCCCATTGCAAAGGAGCGGGTCTCCTGTCGTTGTAATGTCCATTCTGCAAAGAATGGGCGAAAAAATTTACCACTGGGGGTATACCTGAAACAAAGGCCTAACTCTTGTAACGGTCATCATGGTGGCGCATGAGGAGAAGGAGGAGCAGTCCAGCGATTATCCAAAGTCCAGAAGTGTGTACCCATGGGTGACTGGAGGTACATGGCAAATTCCCGTTACAAACTTTAAATTCCGCTCTCATTTGCTGGTGGTGTGGTGAAGTCTGGCCCAATCCAACCCTTGTTCATCTTGATCAGAGTCAGCCTATCAGCATTTTCAGTTGACAGGCAGGTGCGTTTATCTGTAATGATTCCACCTGCGGCACTAAAAACACGCTCTGACAAAACGCTAGCGGCAGGGCAGGCCAGGACTTCCAAGGCGTAGAGAGCCAATTCATGCCACGTGTCCACCTTGGATACCCAATAATTGTAAGGCACAGAGGAATGTCGGAGTACAGTTGTTCGATCTGCAAGGTACTCCTTGAGCATCTGGGCAAACTTAGGATTTCTTGTGGCACTACCCCGCACCTCAGGGGCTGTGGTACGTGAGGGGCTGAGAAAACTGTCCCACATCTTAAAGACTGTTCCCCTACCTCTGGCGGATTGGACTTGTGCCTCTCTCGGCTGTACGCCTTGGTTGTCCACTGATTCCTGACCTATGCCGCTAGCGTTTTGTGAGGGGAATGCTTTGCCTACTTCCGTGACTATGGCCTTCCGGAACTGCTGCATTTTGGTTGACCTCTCCGCCTCGGGAATAAGAGACATAAAGTTCTCCTTGTAGCGTGGGTCTAACAGTGTTACCAACCAGTAATGATTGTCGGCCAAGATGTTCTTAACGCGAGGGTCACGAGACAGGCAGCTTACCATAAAGTCAGCCATGTGCGCCAGACTCTTAACAGCCAGGACTTCAGTAGCCTGACCAACATGATGACTGAACATGCTGTCCTCCTCCTCCTCCTCCTCCTCCTCCTCCTCATCTACCCTGTCCTCTGGCCAGTCACGCTGAACCGAGGATATGACTGGTGTGCATGTCATATCCTCAATTTGGCCGGAGATTTGCTCCATGTCTTCATCCTCCTCCTCGTCATAGTCCTCCACTGCACGTTGTGATGAGACGAGGCTGGGCTGTGTGTTATCACCCACACCCACTACTGTTTCTTGCTGCAACTCATCTTGCTCCGCCTGCAATGCATCATGTTTGGTTTTGAGCAGAGACCGTTTTAGAAGGCAGAGTAGCGGTATGGTGACGCTAATAATGACGTCATCACCACTCACCATCTTGGTGGAGTCCTCAAAGTTTTGGAGGATGGTACATAGGTCGGACATCCATCTCCACTCCTCAGGTGTTATGTGTGGAGTTTGACCCATTTCCCGACGGCTTAGGTGATGCAGGTACTCAACAACTGCCCTCTTCTGCTCACATATCCTGACCAACATGTGCAGAGTTGAATTCCAACGCGTGGGGACATCACGCACCAGTCTGTGAGCCGGAAGATGCAAACGGCGCTGAAAGCCGGCAAGGCCGGCTGAAGCAGTAGGTGACTTTCGAAAATGTGCAGACAGGCGGCGAACTTTTACCAGCAGATCAGACAGCTCTGGGTATGACTTTAGAAACCGCTGAACCACGAGGTTGAGCACATGGGCCACGCATGGAACATGTGTCAGCTGGCCTCGCCTCAAAGCCGCCACCAGGTTCCGGCCATTGTCACACACGACCTTTCCTGGCTTTAGGTTCAGAGGTGTGAGCCAGTGATCTGCCTGCTGTTTCAGAGCTGTCCACACCTCTTCTGCATTGTGGGGTTTGTCACCTATGCAGATTAGCTTCAGCACAGCCTGTTGCCGCTTCGCCGAGGCAGTGCTGCAGTGCTTCCAGCCTTGGACTGGTGTGGAGGGTACAGTGGATGAGGATGCGCAGGAGGAGGAGGAGGCTGAAGAGCATGACATTCCGGAGCTGTAGAGTGTGGGTGAAACACTGACTGAGGTAGGGCCTGCAAACCTTGGTGTGGGAAGGACGTGTTCCGTCCCTCGCTCAGACTGGGTCCCAGCTTCCACAATATTAACCCAGTGTGCCGTCAACGAGATGTAGCGGCCTTGCCCACAAGCACTTGTCCACGTGTCTGTGGTTAGGTGGACTTTGGGTGAAACAGCGTTGTTCAGGGCACGTGTAATGTTTTGTGACACGTGGTTATGCAACGCGGGGACGGCACACCGGGAGAAATAGTGGCGGCTGGGGACCGAGTAACGTGGGACAGCTGCCGCCATCAGGTCGCGGAATTCTTCTGTCTCCACCAGCCTAAAAGGCAACATTTCCAGCGCAAGCAGTCGCGAAATGTTAGCATTTAGAACTGTGGCATGTGGGGTGTTGGCAGTGTATTTGCGCCTGCGTTCAAAGGTTTGCTGAATGGATAACTGAACGCTGCGCTAGGACAAGGACGTGCTTGATGATGGTGTTATTTCTGCATAGGCAACTGCAGGTGCAGGACCAGAGGAGGCTTGTTCGCAGGCAGCATGGACAGGGGATTGGCTCGCATGCACAACCAGCGAAGACGTAGCAGTGAATTCAGCAAGCACTGCTCCTCGACTCTGTTGTACTTCCCACAAAGTCGGGTGCTTGGCTGACATGTGCCTGATCATGCTGGTGGTGGTCAGGCTGCTAGTTTTGGTACCCCTGCTGATGCTGGCACGGCAGGTGTTGCAAATGGCCTTTTTAGAATCATCTGGAGCCAACTTAAAAAACTGCCAGACTCGGGAAGACCTAACATTTGTACAGGCACCTTGTGTCGTGTTGTTGTTCCGGGGAACGGTTGCCTGACTTCTGCCTGGAGCCACCACCCTGCTTCTTACTGCCTGTTGGGATGATACGCCTCCCTCCCCCTGTGCACTGCTGTCCTCACTCTGCATATCCTCCTGCCAGGTTGGGTCAGTTACTGGATCATCCACCACGTCGTCTTCCTCTTCCGCACCCTGCTCCTCCGCGTGACTTCCTGACAATTGTGTCTCATCATCGTCCACCACTTGTTGAGACACGTTGCCAACTTCGTGAGAACGTGGCTGCTCAAATATTTGGCCATCTGTACATACGATCTCCTCATGACCCACTTCAACATTAGCTGGCGAGAGGCCAGAATGTGCGAATGGAAACGTGAACAGCTCTTCCGAGTGTCCAAGTGTGGGATCATTAATGTCCGAGGACGTGTACTCAGCCTTGTGGTAGGAAGGAGGATCAGGTTCTGAAATGTGCGGTGCAGTATCACGGCTACTGACACTTGACCGTGTGGAAGACAGAGTGTTTGTGGTGGTGCCAATCTGACTGGAAGCATTATCCGCTATCCAACTAACAACCTGTTGACACTGGTCTTGGTTCAAGAGCGGTGTACTGCTGCGGTCCCCAAGAATTTGGGACAGGACGTGCGAGCGACTAGATGTGGCCCTTTGTTGTGGCGAAATTAGAGCTTGCCCACGACCTCGGCCTCTGCCTGCACCACCATCACGTCCACTTCCTTGTTCCTTGCCAAAGCCCTTGCGCATTTTGCAATGCTGTGCTGACGTGTATTCACTAGACTTGGGCGTTATATCCAAGTTTGTGCAAATCGTGCACCTGTACGCTGCCACCGACAGGCACACACGTGCGGTTTTTAAATGCAAGCACGGACGCACTAAGAACCTAACAGGTTTTAGGAGCAAAAATTAATGAGAACTCTGTCACTATCAGCCACTGCTGACTGACGTGTATTATACACTACACTTGTGCGTTATATAATAGTTTGGTAAAAACGCACACTAGTGCACCTGTACGCTGCCACCGACAGGCACACACGTGCGGTTTTTAAATGCAAGCACGGACGCACTAAGAACCTAACAGGTTTTAGGAGCAAAAATTAATGAGAACTCTGACACTATCAGCCACTGCTGACTGACGTGTATTATACACTACACTTGTGCGTTATATAATAGTTTGGTAAAAACGCACACAAGTGCACCTGTACGCTGCCACCGACAGGCACACACGTGCGGTTTTTAAATGCAAGCACGGACGCACTAAGAACCTAACAGGTTTTAGGAGCAAAAATTAATGAGAACTCTGACACTATCAGCCACTGCTGACTGACGTGTATTATACACTACACTTGTGCGTTATATAATAGTTTGGTAAAAACGCACACAAGTGCACCTGTACGCTGCCACCGACAGGCACACACGTGCGTTTTTTAAAGGCAAGCACGGACGCACTAAGAACCTAACAGGTTTTTAGGAGCGACAATTAATGAGAAGTCTGACACTATCTGGACTGTTTTAGACTGTGTACACCAGCCCCAGATATGATGAAGGCTGGTATACGGTCACCACTAGGAATGGCTATATACCCTGCCTGCCTGCCTGCCTGCCTGTATACTGCTACAATAGTCCTGACAAGGACTCTTCTGGTCACTAGCCTGTATTCCGACCTGGCTATACCCTGCCTGTATACAGCAACAATAGTCCTGAGAAGGACTCTGCTACTGTACTCCGACCTGGCTATACCCTGCCTGCCTGTATACAACTAGAAAAGTCCTGAGAAGGACTTTTGGTCACACTGTTTGCAGCCCTGCTACGGAAATAGCTATAAAGGGCCGCAAACCTTTCCCTGAAGCAGCGACACTCTCCCTGCACTGACTGTCTGGATGGCTGTAAGCAGAGCACAGCGCGCCGGCCGGTATAAAGGCTCGGTCACGCTGTGCGGGCCGGCCAATCACTGCAGTTCCACAACTAACAGGGCTGTGGCATTGCAGTGGTCTGCCAGCCAATCCCTGCATGAGGGCTGGCTCTCAAAAGAGCGCCAACATGCAGAAATGAAGACCACGAGTACAGCACGAGTATCGCGAGATTACTCGGTCCCCGCCGAGTAGCCCGAGTACAGTGATACTCGTGCGAGTACCGAGTAGTAACAAGCATACTCGCTCATCACTAACAATTATATATTGAGGGGTTTGAGTCCCTTGACACCAAGTAGTTGGAAGTCGAAGGTAAGAATGATTTCCGATATGAGCTCAAATGGCTTTTTGTGCAAAAGAATGGAATGAATGGCTGAAAGCTCTTGTGGTCAGCATTTTTCGCTGCAAACAGCAATTTTAAACTAAACTAACTTTGTCTGCAAGGTATGTGTCGACCTTTGAATGCAGGAACTATTGCAGAAAAAAGTGGCACTCCCCTAGCAGGAATTGAACCAGTAAACTAAGAAAACTGCTTGCTAATTAATATGGGATATTCCACAGAGTTGCAGAAAACATATCGGGTTTTAAAAAAAAAAAAGAGTGTTGCCTTCACTAGAAAGCTGTTTTTCATTTTAGTAGTTGAATCTTGCCTCATTTGAGCTGGAGTTAACAGGTCAATTCAATATACTGAAGATTGTAAGTTTTTTCCTCAGACGGTATGTAGTTTACTCATTATCTTTCGCAGGAGAGCCGAGAAACTTTACCAGTCAGTTCCAATATTCTATGGATAAGTAAGGAAATTGGAGGTCGAATGACACAATGGCCAACCAATTGCGTCGGCCTTTGAATGTCAAAACAAGCACAGAAAAGTTTGCATTCCCATACCGGGAGTCGAACAAGGGCCGCCTGGGTGAGAACCAGAAATCCTAACCGCTAGACCATATGGGAAATGTTGTGCTGTGTAGTCGATGATGTGGAAAAAAAAGAACTTTATTTCTTTGAGTAAGCAACTTCTGTACGTTTGCAACAGAAGCTTTCCTTGTTAGCACAATAGGTGGCGCGTCAATCTCAAACTCTTAAGGTCATGATTGTGATCCTCACATGTGGCACTTTTCTTTGGAGATTTTGTCTCCATCTTGTCTAGAGATCCACATTTGTTTCCACTGAGTACCAAAAATCAACAATTATATATTGAGGGGTTTGAGTCTCTTGACACCAAGTAGTTGGAAGTCGAAGGTAAGAATGATTTCCGATATGAGCTCAAATGGCTTTTTGTGCAAAAGAATGGAATGAATGGCTAAAAGCTCTTGTGGTCAGCATTTTTCGCTGCAAAGAGCAATTTTAAACTAAACTAACTTTGTCTGCAAGGTATGTGTCGACCTTTGAATGCAGGAACTATTGCAGAAAAAAGTGGCACTCCCCTATCAGGAAATAAACCAGTAAACTAAGAAAACTGCTTGCTAATTAATATGGGATATTCCACAAAGTTGCAGAAAACATATAGAGTTTTAAAAAAAAAAAAAAAAAGAGTGTTGCCTTCACTAAAAAGCTGTTTTTCATTTTAGTAGTTGAATCTTGCCTCATTTGAGCTGGAGTTAACAGGTCAATTCAATATACTGAAGATTGTAAGTTTTTTCCTCAGACGGTATGTAGTTTGCTCATTATCTTTGGCAGGAGAGCCTAGAAACTTTACCAGTCAGTTCCAATATTCTATGGATAAGTAAGTAAATTGGAGGTCAAATGACACAATGGCCAACCAATTGCGTCGGCCTTTGAATGTCGAAACAAGCACAGAAAAATTTGCATTCCCATACCGGGAGTCAAATCCGGGCCGCCTGGGTGAGAACAAGGAATCCTAACCGCTAGATCATATGGGAAATGGTGTGCTGTGTAGTCGATGATGTGGAAAAAAAGAACTTTATTTCTTTGAGTAAGCAACTTCTGCACGTTTGCAACAGAAACTTTCCTTGTTAGCACAAAAGGTGGCGCGTCAATCTCAAACTCCTAAGGTCATGATTGTGATCCTCACATGTGGCACTTTTCTTTGGAGATTTTGTCTCCATCTTGTCTAGAGAGCCACATTTGTTTCCACTGAGTACCAAAAATCAACAATTATATATTGAGGGGTTTGAGTCCCTTGACACCAAGTAGTTGGAAGTCGAAGGTAAGAATGATTTCCGATATGAGCTCAAATGGCTTTTTGTGCAAAAGAATGGAATGAATGGCTAAAAGCTCTTGTGGTCAGCATTTTTCGCTACAAACAGCAATTTTAAACTAAACTAACTTTGTCTGCAAGGTATGTGTCGACCTTTGAATGCAGGAACTATTGCAGAAAAAAGTGGCACTCCCCTAGCAGGAATTGAACCAGTAAACTAAGAAAACTGCTTGCTAATTAATATGGGATATTCCACAGAGTTGCAGAAAACATATAGGGTTTTAAAAAAAAAAAAAAAAGAGTGTTGCCTTCACTAAAAAGCTGTTTTTCATTTTAGTAGTTGAATCTTGCCTCATTTGAGCTGGAGTTAACAGGTCAATTCAATATACTGAAGATTGTAAGTTTTTGTCCTCAGACGGTATGTAGTTTACTCATTATTAGAGATGAGCGAACCGGTCGCGGTTTGGCTCGAGGTCGGTTCGCCGAACGGACATCCCGTTCGTGTTCGGCTCGTCGAACGTTCGACGTACCGAACTCGAACTGCATAGGCAACAATGGCAGGCAATCACAAACACATAAAAACACCTAGAAAACACCCTCAAAGGTGTCCAAAAGGTGACAAACAACTCACAACACAACACAAACACATGGGAAAGTGACAAGGACATATACTCATGTGAAAACAAAAGAGCTGGACAAGGAAAAAGAGGAGGACACACAGATATATGAGTATATGCAAGGAAACATCGATGCCATTACTGTGCAACTTGAGCCCTGCTCATTTTAGGCTTCCAATCTGGATAAATTGCCTGAGATTGCCACATACGCCTTGGGGATCTTGTTGTGTCCTGCAGCCAGCGTTCTCTCGGAACCTGTCTTCAGTGCTGCTGGGGGTCTGCTGGCAGATAAGCACACGCGTCTGTCCACTGACAATGTGGACATGGCTCTCAGAGGACTTTTCTTCCCCTGGGTCAGCCAGGGGAGGTGAAAGGCACGCGTATTTTTTAGAGTGCTTCATGCAAAGCATCTTTTTCATCTTGAAAATTGGGTTAACTGATGCCAGTCAAGTGGGGTGTGTGTGGCCCAATTAGTGGCAACGAGGGAGACTGTGGTTGGAGTCCCCTCGCTTTGTTTCTAAAAGAACCAAGATGAACAGGTCATGGCTCTCAGAGGACTTTTCTTCCCCTGGGTCAGCCAGGGGACGGGAAAGGCACGCGTATTTTTGAGAGTGCTTCATGCAAAGCATCTTTTTCTTTTTCAAAAGGGGGCTCAACCGATGCCAGTCAAGTGGGGTGTGTGTGGCCCAGTTAGTGGAAACGAGGGAGACTGTGGTTGGAGTCCCCTCGCTTTGTTTCTAAAAGAACCAAGATGAACAGGTCATGGCTCTCAGAGGACTTTTCTTCCCCTGGGTCAGCCAGGGGACGGGAAAGGCACGCGTATTTTTGAGAGTGCTTCATGCAAAGCATCTTTTTCTTTTTCAAAAGGGGGGTCAACTGATGCCAGTCAAGTGGGGTGTGTGTGGCCCAATTAGTGGCAACGAGGGAGACTGTGGTTGGAGTCCCCTCGCTGTGTTTCTAAAAGAACCAAGATGAACAAGTCATGGCTCTCAGAGGACTTTTCTTCCCCTGGGTCAGCCAGGGGACGGGAAAGGCACGCGTAGTTTTGAGAGTGCTTCATGCAAAGCATCTTTTTCTTTTTCAATAGGGGGGTCAACTGATGCCAGTCAAGTGGGGTGTGTGTGGCCCAATTAGTGGCAACGAGGGAGACTGTGGTTGGAGTCCCCTCGCTGTGTTTTACATGATTTTCGAAGGGCATGACATGCCTAAGAGGTTGAGTTTCATCATCTGCAACTTGTTGGCAACAGAAAGGCTGCCTTTACACCCTTTTGAGACCGAGGATTTTTGAGACCTTATGCCCATTGCAGTGCCCTAAGAGCCGATGGCCAGTCGTCACTCCTTCTCCAAGAAAGGCGTGCCCGCGCTACCACAGTAGGTCGCACACAACCTCACCGATTCCTTGAGAAACTCTGTGTGTGACAGGGTGCATTTCAACACAGATACTTGGACCAGTAAGCATGGACAGGGGAGTTACATGTTGCTGACTGGGCACTGGGTAACTATGGTGAGAGATGGAGAAGGGTTTGCTGTACAAGTCTTGCCGTCCCCACGACTTGTGTGTCAATCCTTCCTCTGTATGTACAAGTTCCTCCACTGCTTCTGCCTCCTCAACCTCGTGTGGGTCCTCCACCTCGGCCCAAACCCTGTGTGGTCAGGCCATTCTTCCTTGTATCTGCGCCCAAGGAATCCCACACACCTCCTTACTATGCTGGTAGCAGAGCTCAGGGCCATCAGGCGGTCAAATGTTTACTTTGAAATGTAGGGGAAATGTGAGACACTTCTGAGGAATTGTGGACGGTTAGCTCTGGAGAGTGAGACCAAGTTTCATCAATGGTTGTCTACACTCAACCAGCAGTCAGGGGAGGTCGGGTGCGACAATTATGCAAACCAGTCTGCGACCCTTCTTCAGGGCAATGTGACACACGTGCCTTGTATGGCTCACGTGTTGAACCTGGTTGTCCAGCAATTTTTAAAACACTATCCCGGCCTACATGGCCTTCTGCAGAGGGCACGGTGTAACGCCTGCCTGGATCGACACACTCAGATGGGCTGTAAAGGATAGGCTAGAGGCAAGCCACTCACCAAGCTGGACACCCAGAACTCTGAAACCCTTTAACCCCTATACAGTGATTTGGAATTACACAGGGCCCAAGTTGATCAATACCTGTGGAAGGCTGCAGCTCCAGAGAATAGTAGTCATGCAGGGTCAAAAACATTAATTGAGGAAGAGGAACAGAATGGGATGGCCAGGACTTAATCAGAAAACAAGCAGAGGTGAAATGCGGATCGGCCAACGAGGTACATAAACAGCAAGCAGGAAACGTAGTCAGGTAACAAGCACACAAACTCATAAAACTGAACTGGGGGTAACAGTAACAAGAGGTTCATAGCTTTGTCTGGCAGTGGTCTGCAGACAGGAGGGGCCTAAAAAAGGGTGTGGTGTCTTCCCATTGGGACCAGAGTACAAATTGATTGAGTGGACTACGTTGGTGACTTAACAGCCGTGTGCGGCAATGATGCAAACCTGTCTGCGGCCCTTCGTCAGGGCAATGTGACACACGGGCCTTGTATGGCTCACGGGTTGAATGTGATTCTCCAGCAATTTTTAAAATACCATCCCGGCCTACATGGCCTTGTGCAGCGGGCACGCTGTTATGTGCTCACTTTCATCCTTCGCACCCAGCAGCTCAACAACTTTCATCGCTCCGGAAGTCTTAGGGTCTGGCAGTTAAACGCCGGAAATGCGATGTTCCGACACGCAGGAATTGGAATCTGCACATGTTTCAGCGTGTGTGGCAGCACCGCAGAGCCCTGCTGAAATACGGTATGACGTATTCCCTGGGCTAACTTGATCCAGAGGTGGTGCAGATCACGCTGCTGGAGTGGTGTCAGATCAAGGACCTATGCACCCTTCTACACAGTTTACAAACGTCGACGAAGATGTTTAGCACTGGCAATGTCATTCTCAGCGTGACAATTCTGGTCATCTACATGATGGAGCACACTGTAAGCATTATTCGGAGTCAGGTATTGGTCAAAGAGGAAGGTGAGGAAGTACAGGAGGAGTCATATGCAGAAGGGATAATAAGATCTACAAGGTCCATACGGTAAGCGGCACCTAGGCAGCAGTTATGGTGGGGGCTAGGGATTAACAAGGGCACATAGTATCAGCAAAAATTGTTGAGGAAGGTGCAGGAGCCATGAAGAAATGGAGGACGAACTTGCGATGGGCATTGAAGACTCAGCAGATGAGTGAGAGCTTGCTCACATTTCGGTTGTGCGAGGTTGGGGGAAGAAGGCAGAGGAAGGAGGCATGATTCTCACCTCTCTGCCACCAACACACCAACGACTTGGTCCTCCTGGATGCACAAGACACATGAGCGTCATCTTGCTACACTACCTACAACATGACCCTCGGATTTTACGAATTCGAAGTAATGCTAACTACTGGGTTGCCACACTGTTAGATCCCCGGTACAAGACAAAATTTGGCGAAATAATTCCTGCCATAGAAAGGGACGCACGTGTACAGGAGTATCTTCAGAAGGTGGTACGCAATCTTCGATCTGCTTTTCCACTAAACACCAGTGCTGCACAGAGTGAATCTCAACGCTTTGTCATGGATAGGAGGAAATGGTCTGTTACTTGTCCACATCTGAGGGACCGAGGGCTGGCTGCTGTGCTGATATGGCATTGAGTACGGTGTCCCTGCAGAGTTGCACTTTTGGTCATATACAAAATGAGTTGAAAAAGGACAGATGCTGGTGGAAAGGGGAACAGGTGTGTTGGAAAGGGGAAAAAAGTTTTGGTCCGTGGGTTTGGTGGTTAAGCAAAAGTAACATTTGATGAAGAAACACCATATGTTACGGTGGGACTGGCAGATTTGGATAAGGTGGTATATACTATGTTACCGCTATATAACGAAAATTAATAAGAAAAGAAAGAGAAAGGTATATATCCCCATCAGCAGTCAGTGTCCACAGTGCTCCCAGATGGAAAAGGAGAGGTTGGCAACTGGAAGGTTCGGTGGAGGATACAGAGCTGTGTGGCTATGAAACTAATAGTAGCCTGAACCAAGTTAGACGCCACTCGGATCTTGAGACTGGGAGCCCTGTTAGCGTCACAGGGTCCACACGCCCACCCAGCCCAGGAACTCCCTGCTAACACCACAGGGGCCATTCAGTACGCTGACCGTGTGCATTGGGGCCACACCTGTGGACAGCAGGCGCATCAGCAGCAGCAGGCCTGTTAATGCCACTGGGCTGCATAAGCAGGACTTGTAGGACAGGAGCTGGTCTTAACCGTTCTGCGTTACCAACTGTGGTGGCGGCCTGCATCGACGCCCTATCCCTGCCTACCTCTGGCCTAAAGCCGCAATGGGTTCAACACATGGAGGTGTGCTCTTTCGGAGCATAATAGAAGACTGCGCACCTCCTTGTTGTCTCCAGCCCCTTTTATAACCTGGGTCCGCCCCAATCCAGGGTGGACCACAATGCACCTCCTGGAGACAAAAGCAGAGTGATACATCATGAGTGGCATAACTAGCGTCCTATTTGGAACCGCAACTTCAATGATGACCTCATGGCTGTCATGAGCCAAACACCTCACCAGTCATCGTCTGACCATCAATAATGAGGTGACAAGTCATAGGGGCGGGCCTCTGCAAGCCATTTGGCAGTGGCCTGGCCACATCGTCAGGACACCTGATGCCCTGTGGTCTAAATGGGCCCCCCACATCAGGGGCAGGGCCAAAGAGTTCATTACCGGACCTAGTTTCTGATGCAGTAAGTGCCTGACCATGGTCAGTTGCATGAAATATAGTCTCTGAAAAAAGACTATCAGCTTTAGCATGGTGTCTAGGCACAACACAGGACTTAGACCCGGCATGGAATGCAAGTACCTGTGCAAAGAGGCTTTTCACACTAAGTGTGGGAGCATGCGCTGTATCCCAAAATGAAGACTTAGCCTTAGGAATGGCACAATCAGGCTGAGCATACTCACTAGGCGAAACACTGGAGTTAGGCTGCGGCTGGGGTAAATCGGCACACGCATGCGCACTAGCTGCCTCTCCACACTTAGACGTGGAGGAGAAAGCAGCCAGCTGGACAACCCGAGGCACAGGCCTAAATGGCAGCTGATGCCTGGGCGCAACTGAAACCGCAGCAGGCTGCTTGCGTTTAAGGCGTCACCGTTTTGTAACAACAAATACCATCCAAAAGAACAGGTGTACTTCTTCCCATGGATAATCTGATATGATCCCTTTTTTCATGGACACGACCATTGCTAACAAATGTAGATGAGGCCAAAACAGCAGCTGCTTCAATGGATCTGAAGTGCTCCATAAAGTGGCCTCTCCTCCACCCCAATTTCAAGATCCCAAATACTCCATTCCTCTGTGGTGTCAATCCAATCGCACTTGCTTCCTAACAGCTCTCAAGTTTCCACCAGCCCTGCTGAGTATGGGGTGACAGAGATGGTTGAGTTTGCATAGCTGTTCAGTCGCACTATAGCCTGGGAATCAGAGGTCTGCTCCAAAGCTGCAATGAGTACAGACAAGGAAGTTATTATTATTTTTATTATTATTGATTTATAGAGCACCATTGATTCCATGGTGCTGTACATGAGAAGGGGGTTACATACAGAATACATATACAAGTAACTATAGACAGACTGGTACAGAGGGAAGAGGGCCCTGCCCTTGCGGGATTACATTCTAAAGGATTTTTGGGAGGAGACAGTAGGAGTAGTTTAGGTTGAGCGTCAAGTACGTATGGTGGTGGTGTCATTGAAGTTTATAGTCATTTCTGAACAGATGAGTTTTCAGATTCAGTTTGAAGCTTGCGTGTGTAGCAGATAATCTGACGTGTTGAGGTAGCGAGTTCCATGAGACAGGGGAAATGATCTGCGCAGATGGCCAGAAGCTTTGTGAGTGGGATCCAGGCCCCGATGAAGAAGGTGCTGAGCCTAATCTACACCCTCATTTCCAAAAAGTAAATCCTCCTGGTGGAGACAATGGGGAACATGATGAGGAGCACAGATACCTGATTGGAAGGACAACTTTACTATTCGGTCAGGGCAGAAAGAGGTTGTCTCGGAGGACTCAGGACGAGGGGAATGAAAACACACAGGGTTATTGATGAGGTTGGAGACCACACTTACTGTCAAACCAAAGTCAGCCAGTCGATGAGGTCAGCAGAGGAGGTGGAGGAGGATGCTACTGACGACGAGGTTACGTTGCGTCTTCCTGGCCAGAGACAAAGTACTGGAAGCATGTCAACAACTGAATCCTGGACCACAACTTTGACTCTGAGCAGAAGTCGTGTTGGCTATGCAGGTCGCATGGGCTGTAAGCCTTTCCTAGCCTGTGAATTTTTGGACATCACAAAGGATCACCCAAGTCATGGAATCTGTAAGATTTGTCAACAATCTGTAAGTAGAAGGCAAAAACTCACACTTTTGAGTACTTCCTCCATGAAGTATCACATGGATATGAATTGACAGTGTGAAGGTATATTGCTCAGCTTTAGCAACTGTCAACGCAATATGCTTATTTGCCGTTCATTGCATGCATTGTTGCAGACTACACACAAGGGGCTGCTGTTTTTTTGGATCTGCCTTTGGTCACTATAGCAATATAAAATTGCTCTTCGGGTGTGGACTTGGAGATGCTGTCTATGAACAGAAGGAAAAGCTAAAGGTGTGTGTTACAGCAAGGAGCCACCGCGGAAACACTTCATTCAATTGTGAGGGGAGTTGTGTTGTACTTTGATGATGAGCACTGTAACGTCAGTGAGCAGCATCCTGTGCCACAGACCAACATTCTTACGCTGCTGTCTATACTGTTTACCGTGAGAGGAGCGTAAAGTCTGTATTTCTGGCAACTGGACATCACAGTACCCGGGTACGGTAGGCTGTGCCCAGACAATAATGCAGGCACGCAACACTTTGTTTTATTAGCAAAACACATATCTGTTCTGGGTAGGCCGACTATATAGACAATAAGACTTGCTGCCTCTGCACTGTCAAATTGTCACGTACAGTTTAAATCATAGAGGGACAGCAACACATATTTGCATTGACTGTTGCTTTTCAAGATTTCCATGACTGTGTTGCAGAGCTGTGTGGTTTGCATTCACACTGTTATCATCTGCAATATCTGTGAGGCTTCAGCTAACAAGGGTATTCAGGGGGGGTAATGTGTTTTGTCTATGTTTAGGTAGATAACTTGGAAGCTCTTGTGATGCGCCACTGGTAAGTCGTGTTCGCACACACACACACACACACACACACACACGCACAAACACACAATTACTGCTACACAGAGGGATTAGCAGGTAGTAGGCAACAGAATAGATTGTTCAATTATTTAAACTGCATGCATGGTTCTTATTGTTTGTTTTGGTAAAGTTAAACAATAATTTATCAACCCAACTGCCTAGAGTCCTTTTCCTGTTGCCTGGTTTTGCTGCATACTGGGGAGCCCACCCTGTACACGACTTAAAATGAAGCATAAGTCGCAATGTGAATTTCACTGTGCTACAATGCGGCCTAGCGTGCCTGTGCAACCACCGCCTGCCCCATCAAGTGCACCTGCGTGCTCTTCATCCTCTGTGACTGTGGGGACAGCAGTCACACATGGTTTTTCACACTGAACTTCCACTCCTTTACCCGCAACAGGGAGTGTGATTGGCAGGTCTTCACTTGTTTTGGAAGTGGAAACAGAAGGTATTGTTGAGCTGTCAGACATCGAGAGAACCATCATTGGATGCAGGCTACATTATATCCACGCCTGCACCTTCGTCACAGATTGCCTGGACTACCTGCAGTTAATAATTGCATTCCAGAAATGGAAAGGAGTGTAGAATGCACATGTGTTGTACCTTGCTTGGCAGCAAAGGAAAACAAACTTAGTATTCCAGACAATTTTAGGATGGCAGAAAAAGAGTCAACTCTTTGGGCAAATTAAATAGCGTGGCAAAAGTGGACAGATGGGTACAGTGGCCGTGTTCTGTGGGTACCAGGACAGTAAAAGAAGCCTCACTTTCTATCCCTCCTAATAATCAAATGCAGCAAGGAATTCCCTGAGTTTGCTATAAAATTAGCATAGCAAAATGTGCATGAGGGTAGAATGCAGAGCTGCTTGAGATTGCTTGGCACAAGTGGCAAAATAAAGGAGTCCTACAGGCATTTTTTGTATGCCACTAAGTTGCAGTATTTTTTGCTATCATTATAGCTTATTAAAAACAGAGCAGGAGGGTGTCATGCAGAGGTGCTGCACATAGCTTGGCACCAGTGGGGCACTAATGGAGTACAACAGCCACTTCTTGTATGCCACTAAGTTTCCTCAGTGTTTGCTAGTATAATGGCTTAGTAACAATGAGTTTGAGTGTGCAATGCAGGCAGACGTGCTGCAAATATCTTTGCACTAGTGGGACTATACAGAAGTCCAATAGCCACGTTTAGGATGCCACTAAGTTTCCTCAGTGTTTGTTAGTATAATGGCTTAGTAACAATGACTTTAAGTGTGAAATGCAGGCAGACGTGCTGCAAATATCTGTGCACTACTGGGACGATACAGAAGTCCAACAGCCACGTTTAGGATGCCACTAGGTTCACTGAGTGTTTGCTAGTATAATGGCTTAGTAACAATGAGTTTGAGTGTGCAATGCAGGCAGACGTGCTGTAAATATCTTTGAACTAGTGGGACTATACAGAAGTCCAATAGCCACGTTTAGGATGCCACTAGGTTCACTGAGTGTTTGCTAGTATAATGGCTTAGTAACAATGAGTTTGAGTGTGCAATGCAGGCAGACGTGCTGCAAATATCTTTGCACTAGTGGGACGATACAGAAGTCCAACAGCCACGTTTAGAATGCCACTAGGTTCACTGAGTGTTTGCTAGTATAATGGCTTAGTAACAATGAGTTTGAGTGTGCAATGCAGGCAGACGTGCTGCAAATATCTTTACACTAGTGGGACGATACAGAAGTCCAACAGCCACGTTTAGGATGCCACTAGGTTCACTGAGTGTTTGCTAGTATAATGGCTTAGTAACAATGAGTTTGAGTGTGTAATGCAGGCAGACGTGCTGCAAATATCTTTGCACTAGTGGGACGATACAGAAGTCCAACATCCACGTTTAGGATGCCACTAGGTTCACTGAGTGTTTGCTAGTATAATGGCTTAGTAACAATGAGTTTGAGTGTGCAATGCAGGCAGACGTGCTGCAAATATCTTTGCACTAGTGGGACGATACAGAAGTCCAACAGCCACGTTTAGAATGCCACTAGGTTCACTGAGTGTTTGCTAGTATAATGGCTTAGTAACAATGAGTTTGAGTGTGCAATGCAGGCAGACGTGCTGCAAATATCTTTACACTAGTGGGACGATACAGAAGTCCAACAGCCACGTTTAGGATGCCACTAGGTTCACTGAGTGTTTGCTAGTATAATGGCTTAGTAACAATGAGTTTGAGTGTGTAATGCAGGCAGACGTGCTGCAAATATCTTTGCACTAGTGGGACGATACAGAAGTCCAACAGCCACGTTTAGGATGCCACTAGGTTCACTGAGTGTTTGCTAGTATAATGGCTTACTAACAATGAGTTTGAGTGTGCAATGCAGGCAGACGTGCTGCAAATATCTTTGCACTAGTGGGACGATACAGAAGTCCAACATCCACGTTTAGGATGCCACTAGGTTCACTGAGTGTTTGCTAGTATAATGGCTTAGTAACAATGAGTTTGAGTGTGCAATGCAGGCAGACGTGCTGCAAATATCTTTGCACTAGTGGGACTATACAGAAGTCCAATAGCCACGTTTATGATGCCACTAAGTTTCCTCAGTGTTTGCTAGTATAATGGCTTAGTAACAATGAGTTTGAGTGTGCAATGCAGGCAGACGTGCTGCAAATATCTGTGCACTACTGGGACGATACAGAAGTCCAATAGCCACGTTTAGGATGCCACTAGGTACACTCAGTGTTTGCTAGTATAATGGCTTAGTTATAATGAGTTGGAGTGTGCAGAGGACAGGAGGGTACAGTGCCAGGATTGTGGGGCTCTGGGTAGAGGAATGGAAGCCTGCCTTTCTATTCCCTCCTAATGGGGAAATGCAGCGAGAAAATCCCTGACCTTAGCTACACAGACGCTGTCTCTGTTTTCAGGACCTGTCACCTATGGCTCTGACCCTGCCGGTACGAGCCCTTAAAAGGACTGATAGAAAGTGCTCTCCCTAAGCTGTCCAGCGCTGTGTATAGAGCGCATACAGCTGTATCGGCGATAGGACTCAGGACGGAGCTGCGCCAATGACGCCAGTGATGTCTGACACCAAGGACACAGAAGGCAGATAATGGCGTGCTGGAGGAAAATGTCCGTTTTTATAATGCAGAGACATGTGACATGGACATCCTATCACACATGCCGTTGCTTCTCTGGCTAAAAGTCCACTTAGCTGTGTGTGTCTGGGATTGGCTGACATAATAGCCCTCCCCACAAGACGCGCGCGCTTAGGGAAGGAAAACAAGGAAAAAAAAAATGGCGATCACCATTATACAAACAGCAGTGATCTGAAGGCGCTGTTCCCGCACACTATACACTGAAATTTCATAATAGTGTGAGTCACAGAGTGACTTACACTATTACAGCGGAAAGCTAGCTGGGAATTAGCTGTTTTTTTGCTGCTAGAACCGTTCTCGAACGATTCTAGAACTATCGAGCTTTTGCAATAAGCTCGAGTTCTAGTTCGATCTAGAACAGGCCCAAAAATCACTCGAGCCTAGAACTGGAGAACCTCGAACCGCGAACCGCGCTCAACTCTACTCATTATCTTTGGCAGGAGAGCCTAGAAACTTTACCATTTAGTTCCAAAATTCTATGGATAAGTAAGGAAATTGGAGGTCAAATGACACAATGGCCAACCAATTGCGTCGGCCTTTGAATGTCGAAACAAGCACAGAAAAATTTGCATTCCCATACCGGGAGTTGAACCCGGGCCGCCTGGGTGAGAACCAGGAATCCTAGCCGCTAGACCATATGGAAAATGTGCTGTGTTGTTGATGATGTGGAAAAAAATAACTTTATTTCTTTGAGTAAGAAACTTCTGCACGTTTGCAACAGAAGCCTTCCTTGTTAGCACAATAGGTGGCGCGTCAATCTCAAACTCTTAAGGTCATGATTGTGATCCTCACATGTGGCACTTTTCTTTGGAGATTTTGTCTCCATCTTGTCTAGAGAGAAACATTTGTTTCCACTGAGTACCAAAAATCAATAATTATATATTGAGGGGTTTGAGTCCCTTGACACCAAGTAGTTGGAAGTCGAAGGTAAGAATGATTTCCGATATGAGCTCAAATAGCTTTTTGTGCAAAAGAATGGAATGAATGACTAAAAGCTCTTGTGGTCAGCATTTTTCGCTGCAAAGAGCAATTTTAAACTAAACTAACTTTGTCTGCAAGGTATGTGTCGACCTTTGAATGCAGGAACTATTGCAGAAAAAAGTGGCACTCCCCTAGCAGGAATTGAACCAGTAAACTAAGAAAACTGCTTGCTAATTAATATGGAATATTCCACAGAGTTCCAGAAAACATATAGGGTTTTAAAAAAAAAAGAGTGTTGCCTTCACTAAAATGCTTTTTTTCATTTTAGTAGTTGAACCTTGCCTCATTTGAGCTGGAGTTAACAGGTCAAGTCGATATATTGAAGATTGTAAGTTTTTTCTCAGATGGTATGTAGTTTCCTCATTATCTTTGGCAGGAGAGCCTAGAAACGTTACCATTCAGATCCAATATTCTATAGATAAGTAAGAAAATTGGAGGGCAAATGACACAATGGCCAACCAATTGCGTCGGCCTTTGAATGTCGAAACAAGCACAGAAAAATTTGCATTCCCATGCCGGGAGTCGAACCCGGGCCGCCTGGGTGAGAACCAGGAATCCTAACCGCTAGACCATATGGGAAATGTTGTGCTGTGTAGTTGATGATGTGGAAAAAAAGAACTTTATTTCTTTGAGTAAGCAACTTCTGCAAGTTTGCAACAGAAGCTTTCCTTGTTAGCACAATAGGTGGCGCGTCAATCTCAAACTCTTAAGGTCATGATTGTGATCCTCACATGTGGCACTTTTCTTTGGAGATTTTGTCTACATCTTGTCTAGAGAGTAGAGTTGAGCGCGGTTCGTGGTTCGAGGTTCTCCAGTTCTAAGCTCGAGTGATTTTTGGGGCTGTTCGAGATCGAACTAGAACTCGAGCTTTTTGCAAAAGCTCGATAGTTCTAGATACGTTCGAGAACGGTTCTGGCAGCAAAAAGCAGGGCTTTTTACAGCTACAGTGTGCAGGAGCCATCGCTGGCAGCCTGCCACAAGCTGGTAACCAAGATAAACATCGGGTATCCAAGCAAAGCGCTTTGGTTAGTAACCCGATGTTTATCTTAGTTACGTGCAGGAAGCCCACACTTCCCCGCTCAGCTCGCTCCGCCCCCTCCTGCCCGCGGCATGTACACATATACACACACACACACACACACACACACACACACACGGTCCCTCTCGGCTTACCTGCGGTGATGAAGTCCCGCCATCCCGACCTCAGCGCTGTCACTTTCCTCCATGGTCCATGGCCACCGCTTGTCACATCACCTTCTCTCGCTTCCGACCCGAGACTGACTAGCGGTGACGTCACGGACCTCTCGCGATACTTGAGGGGAAGGCGCCGGTCATTGAACTCAGTGGGGCTGTCAGTGTGCTGGAGATCAGCGCAGGTAATGTACCTCGCTGACAGCAGCACTTGTCACCCCCCTGCAGTGACCTGGGCTGACCCATTGATGTTAGCTCAGGTCACTGCACTGCTCTCCCAGCCAATGGGGAACATCCTGCTCTTCATTGACTGGGACAGTGTGGATCGTCATGGCAACCCCTTGGATTACAGCAGACCTGGATTTGTTTTTCAATCTAATAAATTGGTTAAAGAGGGAATGTTTTGGGGAGTGTTTTTTCAAATAAAAATGTGTTTGTCGTCTATTTTTTTTTATTACTGACTGGGTTGGTGATGTCGGGTATCTGATAGACGCCTGACCTCACCAACCCCAGGGCTTGATGCCAGGTGACATTACACATCTGGTATTAACCCCATATATTACCCCGTTTGCCACCGCACCAGGGCGAGGGATGAGCTGGGGCGAAGCACCAGGATTGGCGCATCTAATGGATGCGCCACTTCTGGGGCGGCTGCGGCCTGCTATTTTTAGGCTAGGGAGAGTCCAATAACCATGGACCTCCCTAGTCTGAGAATATCAGGCCCCAGCTGTCTGCTTTACCTTGGCTGGTGATCCAGTTTTGGGGGACCCCTACGTGTTTTTTTTTTTAAATTATTTATTTAATTTAAAATAACAGCGTGGGGTGCCCTCAGTTTTGGATTACCAGCCAAGGTGAGGTTGCCAGCTGTGGTCTGCAGGCTGCAGCCGTCTGCTTTACCCTAGCTGGCTACAAAACTAGGGGGAACCCTACGTCATTTTTTTTTTCATTTTTTTGGCTAAATACAAAGCTAAGCACCCCTTAATGCCACATGAAAGGCACCAAAGGGTGCTCCACTTTTTCTCCACTTTTTCTCCACTTTTTCTCCACTTTTTCTCCATTTTTTTCTCCATTTTTTCCAACTTTTTCTCCACTTTTTCTCCACTTTTTCTCCATTTTTTTCTCCACTTTTTCTCCACTTTTTCTCCACTTTTTCTCCACTTTTTTTCCATATTTTTCTCCAATTTTTCTCCACTTTTTTTTCCATTTTTTCTCCACCTTTTCTCCACTTTTTCTCCACTTTTTCTCCACTTTTTTCTCCACTTTTTCTCCACTTTTTTTCCATTTTTTTCTCCACTTTTTCTCCACTTTTTCTCCACTTTTTCTCCACTTTTTTTCCATTTTTTTCTCCACTTTTTCTCCACTTTTTCTCCACTTTTTTTCCATTTTTTTCTCCACTTTTTCTCCACTTTTGCTCCACTTTTTCTCCATTTTTTCTCCACTTTTTCTCCACTTTTTCTCCACTTTTGCTCCACTTTTTCTCCATTTTTTCTCCACTTTTTCTCCACTTTTTTTCCATTTTTTTCTCCACTTTTGCTCCACTTTTTCTCCATTTTTTTCCACTTTTTCTCCACTTTTTCTCCACTTTTTCTCCACTTTTTTTCCATTTTTTTCTCCACTTTTGCTCCACTTTTTCTCCATTTTTTTCCACTTTTTCTCCACTTTTTCTCCACTTTTTCTCCACTTTTTCTCCATTTTTTTCTCCACTTTTTCTCCACTTTTTCTCCACTTTTTCTCCACTTTTTCTCCACTTTTTCTACTTTTTTTCTCCATTTTTTCCAACTTTTTCTCCACTTTTTCTCCACTTTTTCTCCACTTTTTTTCCATTTTTTTCTCCACTTTTGCTCCACTTTTTCTCCATTTTTTCTCCACTTTTTCTACACTTTTTCTCCACTTTTTCTCCATTTTTGCTCCACTTTTTCTCCATTTTTTCTCCACTTTTTCTCCACATATTCTCCACTTTTTCTCCATTTTTTTCTCCACTTCTTCTCCACATTTTCTCCACTTTTTCTCCACTTTTTCTCCACTTTTTTTCCATTTTTTTCTCCACTTTTTCTCCACTTTTTTTCCATTTTTTTCTCCACTTTTTCTCCACTTTTTTTCCATTTTTTTCTCCACTTTTTGTCCACTTTTTTTCCATTTTTTTCTCCACTTTTTCTCCACTTTTGCTCCACTTTTTTTCCATTTTTTTCTCCACTTTTTCTCCACTTTTGCTCCACTTTTTCTTCACTTTTTCTCCACTTTTTCTCCACTTTTTTTCCATTTTTTTCTCCACTTTTTCTCCACTTTTGCTCCACTTTTTCTTCACTTTTTCTCCACTTTTTCTCCACTTTTTCTCTGTTCTTTTTCTATGGTCGGTCTACCCATTAGCTCTGCCATGCATACTGTAGCTCTTCACCTACTGCACATGTTACTTTATGATTGACATCTCTTTCGTACCAGAGCTGTCTAAGTCTACTCTGACCCCATATTTGTCATTACTATATTGTCCTTGTACTGTATTATGACATTTGCATCATGTGTTTCATTTCTTGCTGTGTTGCAATTTTTTTGCTGCATCCCAATTGTACCTCTACATTGTTCTAGTTTATGTTATTGTTCTCTCACTCTTATGTGATACTGATTATTGTCATTTTTCATGATTACATGCAGATAAGTCCAATCTGACGAAGGCTCAGGCCGAAACGTCATTTGTAACTTGTTTTGGACAAAAACATATATGCTTATGAAAAAAAAAATTTTTTTCGGTCCAGAGTCGTCGTGGGACCCCTTTATTTTTTTTCTTACAATAAATTGGTGAAAGAGGAAATGTTTTGGGGACTGTTTTTTCAAATAAATTTCTTTTGTCGATTTTTTGTTTTTGTTAGTACTGACAGTTTATGATGTTGGGTATCTAATAGACGCCATGACATCACAAACTGCTGGGCTTGATCTCAGGTGACTTTACAGCTAGTATCAACCCGATTTATTACCCCGTTTGCCACTGCACCAGGGCACGGGATGAGCTGGGGTGAAGCGCCAGGATTGGCGCATCTAGTGGATGCGCCACGTCTGGGGTGCCTGCGGCCTGCTATTTTTAGGCTGTGAAGGCCCAATAACTATGGACCTTTCCATCCTGAGAATAGAAGACCACAGCTGTCCGCTTTACCTTGGCTGGTGATCCAATTTGGGGGGGACCCTACTTTTATTGTGTAATTATTAATATTTATAAAATAATTATAAAAAAGAGCCTGAGGGGACCTCCACATTGGATCCCCAACCACGGTAAAGCTGCCAGCTGTGGTTTTCAGGCTACAGCCGTCTGCTTTACCCTAGCTGGCTATCAAAAATGGGGGGACCCAACGTCATTTTCTTTTTAACTATTTTTTAAATAGAAAAAATTAATGGGCTTCCCTGTATTTTGATTGCCAACCAAGGTAACGGCAGGCAGATGGGGGTGGCAACCCATAGCTGTCTGCTTTATCTGCGCTGAGAATCAAAAATACCGCGGAGCGCTACGTCATTTTTTTAAAGATTTATTTTTACAGCACTGTGATGTCCAGCAATCAAAATACAGGGAAGCCCATTTTATTTTTAGTTATTTAAATAAATAATTAAAAAAAATATATATGGGCTCCCGCTGCATTTTTTGTATTGCTAGCTAAGGGTAATCCAAGCAGCTACTGGCTGCTAACCCCCACTGCTTGGTGTTACCTTCACTGGCAATGGAAAATCCAGGGAAGCATTTTTTATTTTTTTTGCCAAAAAACTAGAAAAAAAAGGACGTGAGCTTCGCCATATTTTTGTATGCTAGCCAGGTACAGCAGGCAGCCACGGGCTGCCTCCAACCCCCAGTTGCCTATTTGTACCCGGCTGGGAACCAAAAATATAGGGAAGCCCGTTTTTTTTTAATTATTTCACTTATTTCATGAAATAATTAAAAAACAAATGACGTGGGCTTCGCCCCATTTTTGTGTCCAGCCGGGTACAACTAGGCAGCTGGGGATTGGAATCCGCAGCACAGGTTAGCCCGAGGTTTCTGGGCGCCTCTGCTGCGGATTTCAGTCCGCAGCCGTCCCAGAAAATGGCGCTCTCATAGAAGCGCCATCATCTGGCGCTGTATCCAACTCTTCCAACAGCCCTGGAGCCGGGTGGCTTGTTGGGTAATCATGAGTTAATACTGGCTTTGTTTTACTAGCCAGTATTAAGCCAGAGATTCTTAATGTCAGGCACGTTTGACCCGGCCATTAAGAATCTCCAATAAAGGGTTAAAAAAAACACCACACAGAGAAAAAATACTTTAATAGAAATAAATACACAGACACATTAGAGACTCCATCTTTATTACCCCCTGTCAGCCCTCCACGATCCTGCTCTTCTGTCTTCTTTCTTTCTAGTGTAGTAGTAGTGAAGATTGTAGTGAGGAAGGATGAGATTCACCAGCTCATCACTTGGGGCTGGGGAACCTCCATCCTCACTACAATCATCACTACAATCGTGCAGCAGCGTGCAGCCTTCACTCCGTGAGTGATCACTGCTGGCTGTCAGCGGTAACAGCGGTAACGCTGACAGACGCGTTACCATAGCAACGGTGCTCTCGGAGCCGTGGTTAGCGGTGACGTCACCGCTAACTGCGTTGCTATGGCAACGGTGATCTCCGTTAATAACCGGCTGTGTCAGCCGGTCACTAACGGAACGGGGAGTCGACCGTGTGCTAGAGCATGTCGCCGGTACACGGCGATACACATATGTGCACCGTGTACCGGAGAGATGCACTCGCAGGTCCTACATGACGTGTCATAGTCATGTGACCAGTCTGTAGCCAATGAGATAATAGCCACGTGACTGGTCACATGGCTATTTTGACGTCACGATAGGTCCTGCATCTCTGCTGGCAGTGCCGTCACCGGGAGGATTCAGCGATCATCGGATGGAATAGCGGCAGGAGACAGAGTGCAGAAGGGATCGCGAGGACCGGTAAGTGTTATGGCAATGTTTATTAACTGTTTGTGTACATTTATAATGCATTTTTATGTGTTTGTGATTGCCTCCCATTATAGCCTATAAGTTCGAGTTCGGTTCGTCGAACGTTCGACGAGCCGAACTCGAACGGAACCCCCGTTCGGCGAACCGGCCTCGAGCCGAACCGGGACCGGTTCGCTCATCTCTACTAGAGAGCCACATTTGTTTCCACTGAGTACCAAAAATCAACAATTATATATTGAGGGTTTTGAGTCCCTTGACACCAAGTAGTTGGAAGTCGAAGGTAAGAATGATTTCCGATATGAGCTCAAATGGCTTTTTGTGCAAAAGAATGGAATGAATGACTAAGAGCTCTTGTGGTCAGAAAACTGCTTGCTAATTAATATGGGATATTCCACAGAGTTGCAGAAAACATATAGGATTTTTTAAAAAAAAAAAAGAGTGTTGCCTTCACTAAAAAGCTGTTTTTCATTTTAGTAGTTGAATCTTGCCTCATTTGAGCTGGAGTTAACAGGTCAATTCAATATATTGAAGATTGTAAGTTTTTTTTCTCAGACGTTATGTAGTTTACTCATTATCTTTGGCAGGAGAGCCTAGAAACTTTACCATTCAGTTCCAATATTCTATGGATAAGTAAGGAAATTGGAGGTCAAATGACAGGCCACAATGGCCAACCAATTGCGTCGGCCTTTGAATGTCGAAACAAGCACGGAAAAATTTGCATTCCCATACCGGGAGTCAAACCCGGGCCGCCTGGGTGAGAACCAGGAATCCTAACCGCTAGACCATATGGGAAATGTTGTGCTGTGTAGTTGATGATGTGGAAAAAAAGAACTTTATTTCTTTGAGTAAGCAACTTCTGCACGTTTGCAACAGAAGCTTTCCTTGTTAGCACAATAGGTGGCGCGTCAATCTCAAACTCTTAAGGTCATGATTGTGATCCTCACATGTGGCACTTTTCTTTGGAGATTTTGTTTCCATCTTGTCTAGAGAGCCACATTTTTTTCCACTGAGTACCAAAAATCAACAATTATATATTGAGGGGTTTGAGTCCCTTGACACTAAGTAATTGGAAGTCGAAGGTAAGAATGATTTCCGATATGAGCTCAAATGGCTTTTTGTGCAAAAGAATAAAATGAATGGCTAAAAGCTCTTGAGGTCAGCATTTTTAACTAAGTTAACTTTGTCTGCAAGGTATGTGTCGACCTTTGAATGCAGGAGCTATTGCAGAAAAAAAGTGGCACTCCCCTAGCAGGAATTGAACCAGTAAACTAAGAAAACTTCTTGCTAATTAATATGGGATATTCCACAGAGTTGCAGAAAACATATAGGGTTTTAAAAAAAAAAAAAAAAAAAGAGTGTTGCCTTCACTAAAAAGCTGTTTTTCATTTTAGTAGTTGAATCCTGCCTCATTTGAGCTGGAGTTAACAGGTCAATTCAATATACTGAAGATTGTAAGTTTTTTCCTCAGACGGTATGTAGTTTACTCATTATCTTTGACAGGAGAGCCTAGAAACTTTACCATTCAGTTCCAATATTCTATGGATAAGTAAGGAAATTTTAGGTCAAATGACAGGCCACAATGGCCAAACAATTGCGTCGGTCTTTGAATGTCGAAACAAGCACAGAAAAATTTGCATTCCCATAACGGGAGTCGAACCTGGGCCGCCTGGGTGAGAACCAGGAATCCTAACTGTCAGACCATATGGGAAATTTACTGACACATAGTAATTATGAGGGACCAAAATCGTCAGTGACCTTTGGATCCAAGGGACTGTTGTAGCTGTTCTGTTTTGTCACAAGTCAGCCTATGGGATCACCAGTGAGGTCCTCTGAATTAGGCCTCTTCAGACCTAATCAAGATCGAGCGCTCGGAGAGAAAAGACCAGCATTAGTGATGAGCGAGCATGCTTGTAACTACTCGGTACTCGCACGAGTATCGCTGTACTCGGGCTGCTCGGCGGGGACCGAGTAATCTCGCGATACTCGTGCTGTACTCGTGGTCTTCATTTCTGCATGTTGGCGCTCTTTTGAGAGCCAGCCCTCATGCAGGGATTGGCTGGCAGACCACTGCAATGCCACAGCCCTGTTAGTTGTGGAATTGCAGTGATTGGCCGGCCTGCACAGCGTGACCGAGCCTTTATACCGGCCGGCGCGCTGTGCTCTGCTCACAGCTATCCAGACAGTCAGTGCAGGGAGAGTGTCGCTGATTCAGGGAAAGCTTTGCGGCCCTTTATAGCTTTTTCAGTTGCAGGGCTGCAAACAGTGTGACCAAAAGTCCTTCTCAGGACTATTCTAATTGTATACAGGCAGGCAGGGTATAGCCATGTCGGAGTACAGTAGCAGAGTCCTTCTCAGGACTATTGTTGCTATATACAGGCAGGGTATAGCCAGGTCTGAATACAGGCTAGTGACCAGAAGAGTCCTTGTCAGGACTATTGTACCACATACCAGGACGTATTCATACACTCCTACCTTGGGTAGTTGTATGTAGTCTATTTGCAGTCGTTGACACGGTAGAGCGGTCTGGGTGTTGCTTTCTTAGGGACTTTTACTGTTTTACCTGGGTTGTGTTGTGCGCAGATAATGCAGGATTGTACGTGTTTGGAGGCTACGTAACTGAAGCCAGGAGCGATCCAGAAGGCATTCACCTGGTTACACATGTGACTTTTTGAGGCGTGAGTGGGGCCATGTGTTGCTTGTGCCATCATAGGGAACAGGGACCTTGGTAAACACAACCTATCCTTACTTTCCCATACTCCATTTGAGTTCAGCCCAGCTCCCATTTTCTCCCAGTGTTCCTTCTCTGTTTGGGCAGCCTGATGCTGGAGGGATTTCAGGACATCCAGACTTACTGTGGCTGGGACTTGCTGGCTCCCTGCCACTATCCTCTGATCCCTAGGCCTCTTTGCCGCTGCTTTCGCAGCCGCATCCGCCCTTCTATTGCCCGCTACCTCCAGTGAGTCACCTTTTGTGTGTGCTTTCACCTTAATGATGCCAACCTGGACTGGTAACATTAGTGCCTCCATTAACCGTTTTACCAATTCTGCATTTTTAATAGGCTTACCAGCTGACGTAAGAAAAGCTCTACTTCTCCAGATAGGGCCAAAATCATGACAGATCCCAAATCCATAATTTGAGTCTGAATAAACATTAATTTTCCTATCTGATCCCGCTCTACACGTCTCAATGAGCGCTGTTAGCTCCGCCTCCTGCGCGGACATGTGCGGCGGGAGTGGTTCAGCTCGGATTACCTCATGTGAGGATACTACTGCATATCCAGTGTAGAATCTCCCATCCAGGTGGTATCTGGAGCCATCTACAAAAAACTCAAAATCTGCATTAGTAATAGGTGTATCATAGACATGTGGAAAACCTGCTGTCTCCTGACTTATCAGCTCTATGCAGCCATGCTCGTGCGTCATGTCAAAGTTTTCATCCTCACTTGCTACCATTGTCACCAATTCCCCCTTTTCTGAATCTACTGGCAAAAGGGTGGCTGGATTCAGAACATTACACCTCTTGAGGGTGACATACTCAGGAATCAGAAGGGCACATTCAAGTCTGAGCTGTCTGGCCATAGACAGGTGTTTTGGTTGGACTTGCACAAGTATAGCATGAATGTCATGCGGGGAGTAAGTTGTTAAGGGAAATGTCAATGTGATCTCGCGAGCTTTCCCTAGCAGTACTGCAGCAGCCGCTACAGCACGGACACACGTGGGAGACCCTCTGACAACTGGGTCCAATCGCGCTGAGTAGTAAGCTATTGGTCTTTGTTTGTCACCATGTTGCTGTGTGGGGACGGCTGTCGCATGCCCTCCCTGTTCTGTGCAAAACAAGAAAAATGGTTGATCGTAATTTGGAATACCCAGGGCCGGGGCAGATACAATGAGTAGTTTAAGGGAATGAAAGGAATCAATAGCTTCCTGAGTGAGGTCAAAGGGGTCAGATGACAGACAATCATAGAGGGGTTGCATCATTTGCGAGGCAGACCTTATCTAAGGCCTGCAGTATGACACTAAGCCCAAAAAGGTGCGCAGTTGCCGGTGGGACCTGGGTAAGGAGAGATTTTGGACTGCTTGTTTTCTCTCCTCAGTCAGGTGTCTTGTACCTTCAGAGATACAGTGACCCAAAAATGTTACCTTTTGCTTACAGTACTGTAATTTTTCACGTGAAACTTTGCAACCATTCTCTGCCAGAAAACACAGCAAAGAAATTGTGGCTTCCTTGCAGGACGTCTGGTCTGGACAGCAGAGCAAAAGGTCATCCACGTACTGCAATAGCGTAACCTGTGGATGAGGCGGTTGCTCCAGAATTCCTGCCATCGCTGTAGAATAAATGGTAGGTGAATTCATTCCTCCTTGCGGGAGGACTGTCCACATGTACTGTTTCCCCTCATGTGTGAAGGCAAAAAGATACTGACAGTCAGGGTGTAGAGGCACAGAGAAAAATGCATTTGCCAAATCAATTACTGTAAAACATTTGGAGGTCCCTGGGATTTGTGACAGTAAGGTATGTGGGTTTGGAACAATTGGTGTTACACTCTCAGTGACAGCATTGACAGCTCTCAAATCATGCACCATTCTGTACGTGTCAGGGGAACCTTTGGGCCCTTTTTTTCTTGATTGGATACAAGGGAGGGTTACAGGGGGAGGACCTTTGTACTAGAGCCCCTGCTTGCACATATTCTCTGGTCAGGGCCATTGATTTGGCTCGGCTTAAGGGATACTGTTTTATCAAGGGAATTTCAAACACCAATCCCTCCAGTCCCTTCATGGTCACCAGTTTCCTAGGCCAGAGGCAAAGGAGGAGGGAAGGAAAGAGGAGAGTCAGTCTGCTCCCTCTCCTATTTGGGGTTTTTGCACTGTCTGGCGTAATGTCCATTCTGTCCACAATTCCAGCACTGTACGGTCGCTCGGTCACCTGGTGCCCCCCCTCTCTGCTTCTACTGTCTTCCTTGTGCTCTAGCATACATAACTGGTCGCTTGCATTTTGTCAGTTCAACCCCCTTAGCTACTTGCAGAAGGTCTGTTGGGTCCATGTTTCTCCACTCAGGTCTGGCCGTCTGTACTGCTTTTCGTAAAAACTTATTCATACCGTTAACGAATATACTCATCTTTTTTTTTTTCATTAAGGGAGGTTCTGACTTTGTACCCCACGTCTGCCCACTTCAGCTGTAACCTCCAAAAGTACGTCTCTATACTCTCCCCTTCCTGCTGTATTACGTCAGTCAGGGAAAGAGGGAAAGGTTGGTCTTCAGGGTCAGATAACTGTTTTCTTTCCTCACCATCAGAGTAATGTCCAGCTTCCTCCCCAAAACTCAATTCCTTCACTACCTCTGTCTGTGTCAGCGTCCTCTGTCATCACATGTGATCTGGTTCGAACAGGATTTAGTGCAATCTGCTTAGGGCGAGTAACATTACACGTAGCACAAGTACTTCTCCAGTCTGGGTTTTTCTGACTACAATGTTTACAAGTCCATTCATCTGGTCTGGGTTTCTGATCATGTGAAGGTGGGGCGGTAGCAATCACAGTTTTTGCTCTTGGTACATTAAAACATTTATAATACATTTTACATAACAATAATATAATAATACATCCCACTGTTATTTCTTTACATCCACAATGCTGCACCTCTTCCTTGAATCTGTGCCATTTCTCAACATCCAAACACCCACACTCTGGCATGTCTGCCTTTCTGAGTATTAGTCTGACATTTTTCACTGCTTCCTTGACTTTCCTTTCTTGCACTATCTGTTTGGCTGTTTTGGATCCGGCTGGAGCCCCACACTGCACACTGAACAAGTTGCCCATGGCTTCAACTTATTCCCACACAGCCCACCTTTCTGCAAATGCCCTCTCAGTGTCCCTGAACCTTGTTAACAGGCCACACGTCTCCTGGCAAGTCAGAATGGGCTCTCAAGTGGTAGCAGGAAGGCTCAATCAGCATTCACTCTCACCTGCTACACTTGTAGGGCATATTGGGAAGGGTTAAAAAACACCTCTCACCCAATAGACCAGATGACTAAAGCAGGAAGGACCAGGTGTGATAGTCCTCTCACCTGCTAGACCATCTCCATGTAAGTGGGAAGGCCACAATGCTCTCTAACCCACTTCTTCAAACCTGATGTGCAGTTGGGTACTTCATGCTGGTCCTTTACAAAGTATTCCGGCAACGAACGTAAACTAGAGTTAAAACAATCCTCAGAGCTGACTTCTCACAGAGGGCAGAAAATCGCGCAGCTGTTCACTTGACCCCTCCCAACAGAATGACAGAATGGCAGCGCACAGTTTGTTTAGCAAGAGTCTTATCTCCTCCAGATTCAGCTTTCCAAAACACAATCCTAAAACCCACTGGTATATACACAATCCTAGCAGAAAATTGAGACTACTTATATACCTTCACAGCACTAATATTCTACTTTGCTATAAAACCTTCATCCCCATTTTGAGGGGAAGAAACACACAATATCTCACTATAAGGACAGATCCCAGGACCACTTGTCTTACTCATTCATTGATTCCAGAAACATATGTAACAATACACCTTCCAAGGGTTAACCTCACATGCAAATAAAATTATCTAAACCGCTCTTGACACTGATGGGAAAAAAAATACATATGTCAGGTATCCACTCAAATACTCTATATGGCTATGCCCTGTGACATTTCACAACCGGAACATCTTTTCACAGTCCACAGTATGACCTATAACCATTAGACTTATACATACATATTATTTCACCAAGTCTCTTATCTCAATTACTTGTCACTTTGTTATTCAGAGGCTTCTCATCAATATACAACAACCTATTGCCTGCCTACTTTATCTAGGCATTAATATGAAACCACTTATGAACACATATCCCTAAACCAGTGTATTGCCCATCAAAGATGCAAAGATGGTCAAAGCAAAACACAAAACACAGCAACACAGCAAATGCAATTATACAGAGACTGTCCCAAATTCCGTACTATGCAATCTATGCAATCAGTTAATAGACGGACAACAGATTATCTTATTACTCTATATTTCAACTCTCATTCAGACATGCATGAAAAAACAATACTCACTGGTGATGCCAGAGTTCTTGAACCGTGTGTACAGCCTTACCCAGAATATTCGGGAAATCAGAGAGAGTGAAATAAAGTGTAAGAATAAAGCTTCTCACCTTGCTGCAGCTGAAATTTCACTGTCTCAAGAGTCCCCAAAACTTCTTCCGAATAGGCTGGTTGGCCACGGCCCCACGTTGGGCACCAAAAACTGTTGTAGCTGTTCTGTTTTGTCACAAGTCAGCTTATGGGATCACCAGTGAGGTCCTCTGAATTAGGCCTCTTCAGACCTAATCAAGATCGAGCGCTTGGAGAGAAAAGACCAGCATCCATGTGGGCATGATCAATTTCTTCTGTTTATTTAACCAAAGTACAGTTTATTTATACCATTTACAGATCAATGTGATTTTGCAAATAAGGCTTTTAGCTGGACTTTACAAGTTGCTCATATGACCTTTAAGTTTTAGCAAAACAAAAATGTAGAGTCATGCATATGAGATAAGAAGAAGACAAGAAGAACATTTAGAGACAATAATAATCCTTGAGACTGTCTCTTATTCCGTAGGCTCCATGACTATAAACTACCATCAGATATACTTAGTAATAACAATAAATCTTTAATGAAGAAATAGAGAAACTATTAACCCTTCTATATCAGGACCCAAATGGGGTTTTTATCCTTGTGGTACATGTATCACATGCCCTAACATGGCAAGGAACACTCACTTTTCATCTACGAGCGGATTGCGAGAATTTAGGATTACCGGACATATCACATGTAATACCACACATGTGGTGTACTATGCCTATTGTCCTTGCAAGAAGATATACATAGGATTGACCTCGCGACCTCTTAGAGTATGAATACGGGAACACGTCAGGGACATCAATCATGCTATTGATGTTGATGATCCTTCCATCTTGAAACCCTTGGCAAAACATTTTAAATTGGTACATGCGTGCAATGGCAGCCTTTTGCGAGCTTTCGGCATTGATTGTATTTCCCAAGACCAACGTGGAGGGGATATGAAGAAAAAGCTTTCACAATTAGAGACAAGGTGGATCATGGTTATTGATAGTATCCGACCAAAAGGCCTTAATGAAGTACTTAGTTTTGCGTCATTTTTGTAAATACCACTAGTTTAACAGGGTGTCGTTTTTTTAACCTTTTTATCCGGTTTTTAATCAAGAAACATTCTTTATTTCTTGATCTTTCTTTTTAATTCTCACCTTTCCTTCCTTACAGATATTGTCTTGGAGGAATAACACCTTTTCATGAAGATTTTCACATATGGAGGATTTGTATGTATGTGGTGGGATGAGTGGTTGTGTTGCCTGGTACATTTATGTACATGGGCATGTGTACATATGTGAACATATGTGCATGTGCACGCCTTATGTATGGTATTGTGTGTGGGGTCTGTAGGCGTGTGTGTGCTTGTGTGTTTGTGTTTGTGTGAGTGTGTGTGTTTTACGTATGTGTTTCGTTTGTACATGTATTCTTATTTTGTACTGCACAACCACAGTTTATGAATATGGTATATTGATTTTTTATTATATATCACCTTATTAATTAAGGAATGTTATAATAGCTTCTCACTATATAGCTTATATAGTTTTTTCATGTCCATGTGTGTGTGTGTGTTTATGTATGTTTGTCCGCATATGTATTTTCATATTTCTTATGAATTGAACAACCACAATATGTGAATACAGTATATGAATATGGTATATGAACCTTATTACCTGTTACTTAAGTGATGTTATAGTAGATTTTTATCACCACTATATAGTTTACATAGGACTCCCTATGTTTACACATGTGTGGGTTTCTTTGTATGTGTGTGAGTGTTTGTGTGTGTGTGCACACATCTGGGTGCATACATGTGTTTGTGCTCAATGTGTGTATGTATGGATGAGAGTGTGTGGTCATGCACCCCTTCACTTGTATGTGTGGTTGTATATTATCACATTTTAATATTGCATTGCATTGTCCTTATATTTCTTTATGATTTGAATTCCCTCTTTTATATGTAAGGAATTCATATGTAGATTTTTTTTATGATTTTGTTTCTTCACACTTATTTTATTATTTACACATTTCTATTTATTTTTTCATTCCTTCACATTTTTCTTGCTTACACCCATATATATAGTTAGTTTTTTATCACCATTAACATCATATTATATGCAGATACATACGTATACACATTTATATATTTTTGTCTATATTAATTAACACTACCACTATATCTTGGTATATCCACTATTTGCTTGTACTCCTCCTATGTGATCCTTATATTATATGCTGTCCTCCCTTTATTAGACAATGTGGCTTTTTCCCTGCGTCTCTCCCCTCTGGGAGTGGGGCAGTGATTCATGCTGCACACTGTTTATCCGGCGGTGTGCGCTCTGCCTGCGTCTCACGTGACCGTTACCATGCCTACGCGTCCTGCGCTCGCTTCCCTCCCCTCTGTGTTCAGAGCGGGCGGAAGTGACATAGGACACCAAAGCATGTGTTTCCGGTGCGGGGTCGGGAGCACGAGCGCCGACGCTACCGCTTAGGTGAGTGATATATAAATCTCTGTACACACACCCTCCGTTACCCTCACGAAGAAGCCCTAGGCGAAACGGCCGTCAGGGTATTTGTCTTTCCATCTGCTACTACTATGGTAGTTGGCAGTCAGGCATCTGCCTTTTTGTGACTGCTTGTGTATTCCATTCCTCCTTTTTTATCTTTAACTGGCACTTCTTCCATTGTTTCTAGCCAGTATTTCTTTCTGGACAGTACTAATTTTTTCTAATAAATTTTGTTGTCACTGCCCTCTTATTTGTACCCCCTTGGGCATGTGTATAATTTTTGTTTATATGGGCAAGTGAACTTCAATCTTCCTTTATAATATAATCTTCTGTCCAGAGGTAAGCTGTTTTGGCAATAGGGTTTACAACATATACTTGCTTGCGATTTCTTTGCATTTATGGGAGAGTGCAATATTTATCTGTCATCTTGAGGTTCTACAAACCACTGTTGTTCCCTTTCTTATTTGTTTCCTGTGGTTGTGCAATAATTTTCCCCGGGACTGTGCAATATTTTTTAGGAGTTTTTTTACAAATTTTTTTCTTGCTTTCAGCATGTTTAAAAAAAAACCTTTTTTCTGCACTAAAATCTGAAGTGAATATCAGTGTTTTTCTGGTTTACATACATATGTAAAGTGAAGCAGTGATGGGAAGGTTGTTTATTGGCTAACATCCCCTTTTCTATTTTTCATATAAAAATGTTTTTATAAAAAATGCTTTTTTAATAATGTCTTCAATAAAATATTTTATTTAATGCTATTTATTCTAGTCGCTTTATTGGTATTCTTAAGGTCATGATTGTGATCCTCACATGTGGCACTTTTCTTTGGAGATTTTGTCTCCATCTTGTCTAGAGAGCCACATTTGTTTCCACTGAGTACCAAAAATCAACAATTATATATTGAGGGGTTTGAGTCTCTTGACACCAAGTAGTTGGAAGTCGAAGGTAAGAATGATTTCCGATATGAGCTCAAATGGCTTTTTGTGCAAAAGAATGGAATGAATGGCTAAAAGCTCTTGTGGTCAGCATTTTTCGCTGCAAAGAGCAATTTTAAACTAAACTAACTTTGTCTGCAAGGTATGTGTCGACCTTTGAATGCAGGAACTATTGCAGAAAAAAGTGGCACTCCCCTAGCAGGAATTGAACCAGTAAACTAAGAAAACTGCTTGCTAATTAATATGGGAGATTCCACAGAGTTGCAGAAAACATATAGGGTTTTAAAAAAAAAAAAAAAAATGTTGCCTTCACTACAAAGCTGTTTTTCATTTTAGTAGTTGAATCTTGCCTCATTTGAGCTGGAGTTAACAGGTCAATTCGATATATAGAAGATTGTAAGTTTTTTCCTCAGACGGTATGTAGTTTCCTCATTATCTTTGGCAGGAGAGCCTAGAAACTTTACCATTCAGTTCCAATATTCTATGGATAAGTAAGGAAATTGGAGGTCAAATGACAGGCCACAAGGGGCCTACCAATTGCGTCGGCCTTTGAATGTCGAAACAAGAACAGAAAAAAATGCATTTCCATACCGAGAGTCAAAGCCGGGCCGCCTGGGTGAGAACCAGGAATCCTAACCGCTAGACCATATGGGAAATGTTGTGGTGTATAGTCGATGATGTGGAAAAAAAGAACTTTATTTCTTTGAGTAAGCAACTTCTGCACATTTGCAACAAAAGCTTTCCTTGTTAGCACAATAGGTGGCGCGTCAATCTCAAACTCTTAAGGTCATGATTGTGATCCTAACATGTGGCCCTTTTCTTTGGAGATTTTGTCTCCATCTTGTCTAGAGAGCCACATTTGTTTCCACTGAGTACCAAAAATCAACAATTATATATTGAGGGGTTTGAGTCTCTTGACACCAAGTAGTTGGAAGTCGAAGGTAAGAATGATTTCCGATATGAGCTCAAATGGCTTTTTGTGCAAAAGAATGGAATGAATGGCTAAAAGCTCTTGTGGTCAGCATTTTTCGCTGCAAAGAGCAATTTTAAACTAAACTAACTTTGTCTGCAAGGTATGTGTCGACCTTTGAATGCAGGAACTATTGCAGAAAAAAGTGGCACTCCCCTAGCAGGAATTGAACCAGTAAACTAAGAAAACTGCTTGCTAATTAATATGGGAGATTCCACAGAGTTGCAGAAAACATATAGGGTTTTAAAAAAAAAAAAAAAAATGTTGCCTTCACTACAAAGCTGTTTTTCATTTTAGTAGTTGAATCTTGCCTCATTTGAGCTGGAGTTAACAGGTCAATTCGATATATAGAAGATTGTAAGTTTTTTCCTCAGACGGTATGTAGTTTCCTCATTATCTTTGGCATGAGAGCCTAGAAACTTTACCATTCAGTTCCAATATTCTATGGATAAGTAAGGAAATTGGAGGTCAAATGACAGGCCACAAGGGGCCTACCAATTGCGTCGGCCTTTGAATGTCGAAACAAGAACAGAAAAAAATGCATTTCCATACCGAGAGTCAAAGCCGGGCCGCCTGGGTGAGAACCAGGAATCCTAACCGCTAGACCATATGGGAAATGTTGTGGTGTATAGTCGATGATGTGGAAAAAAAGAACTTTATTTCTTTGAGTAAGCAACTTCTGCACATTTGCAACAGAAGCTTTCCTTGTTAGCACAATAGGTGGCGCGTCAATCTCAAACTCTTAAGGTCATGATTATGATCCTCACATGTGGCACTTTTCTTTGGAGATTTTGTCTCCATCTTGTCTAGAGAGCCACATTTGTTTCCACTGAGTACAAAAATCAACAATTATATATTGAGGGGTTTGAGTCCCTTGACACCAAGTAGTTGGAAGTCAAAGGCAAGAATGATTTCCGATATGAGCTCAAATGGCTTTTTGTGCAAAAGAATGGAATGAATGGCTAAAAGCTCTTGTGGTCAGCATTTTTCGCTGCAAAGAGCAAATTTAAACTAAACTAACTTTGTCTGCAAAGTATGTGTCGACTAGAGTTGAGCGCGGTTCGCGGTTCGAGGTTCTCCAGTTCTAGGCTCGAGTGATTTTGGGGCCTGTTCTAGATCGAACTAGAACTCGAGCTTTTTGCAAAAGCTCGATAGTTCTAGAAACGTTCGAGAACAGTTCTAGTAGCAAAAAAACAGCTAATTCCTAGCTTGGTTTCCGCTGTAATAGTGTAAGTCACTCTGTGAATCACACTATTATGACATTTCAGTGTATAGTGTGCGGGAACAGCGCCTTCAGATCACTGCTGCTTCTATAATGGCGATCGCCATTTTTTTTTTTTTTTCCTTGTCTTCCTTCCCTAAGCGCGCGCGTCTTGTGGGGCGGGCCAGCATGTCAGCCAATCCCAGACACACACACAGCTAAGTGGACTTTTAGCCAGAAAAGCAACGGCATGTGTGATAGGATGTCCATGTTACATGTCCCTGCATTATAAAACCGGACATTTTCCTCCAGGACGCCATTATCTCTTCTGCGTCTTTGGTGTCAGACATCACTGTCGCAGCTCTGTCCTGAGTCCTATCGCTGATACAGCTGTATGCGCTCCATACACAGCGCTGGACAGCTTAGGGAGAGCACTTTCTATCAGGCCTTTTAAGGGCTCAAACCGGTAGGGTCAGAGAGCCATAGGTGACAGGTCCTGAAAACAGAGACAGCATCTGTGTAGCCAAGGTCAGGGATTTCGTCGCTGCATTTCACCATTAGGAGGGAATAGAAAGGCAGGCTTCCATTCCTCTACCCAGAGCCCCACAATCGTGGCACTGTACCCTCCTGTCCTCTGCACACTCCAACTCTTTTGAACTAAGCCATTATGCTAGCAAACAGTCAGTGTACCTAGTGGCATCCTAAACGTGGCTATTGTACTTTTGTCTAGTCACACTATTGCAAAGATATTTGCAGCACCTCTGCCTGCATTGCACACTCAAACTCTTTTTAACTAAGCCATTATACTAGCAAACAGTCAGTGTACCTAGTGGCATCCTAAACGTGGCTATTGTACTTTTGTCTATTCACACTATTGTAAAGATATTTGCAGCACCTCTGCCTGCATTGCACACTCAAACTCTTTTTAACTAAGCCATTATACTAGCAAACAGTCAGTGTACCTAGTGGCATCCTAAACGTGGCTATTGTACTTTTGTGTAGTCACACTATTGTAAAGATATTTGCAGCACTTCTGCCTGCATTGCACACTCAAACTCTTTTTAACTAAGCCATTATACTAGCAAACAGTCAGTGTACCTAGTAGAGTTGAGCGCGGTTCGTGGTTCGTGGTTCTCCAGTTCGCGGCTCGAGTGATTTTGGGGCATGTTCTAGATCGAACTAGAACTCGAGCTTTTTGCAAAAGCTCGATAGTTCTAGAAACATTCGAGAACGGTTCTAGCAGCCAAAAAACAGCTAAATCCTAGCTTGGTTTCTGCTGTAATAGTGTAAGTCACTCTGTGAATCAAACTATTATCACATTTCAGTGTATAGTGTGCGTGAACAGCGCCTTCAGATCACTGCTGTTTCTATAATGGCGATCGCCATTTTTTTTTTTTTTTTTTCTTGTCTTCCTTCCCTAAGCGCGCGCGTCTTGTGGGGCGGGCCAGCATGTCAGCCAATCACAGACACACACACACCTAAGTGGACTTTGAGCCAGAGAAGCAACGGCATGTGTGATAGGATCTGCATGTCACATGTCCCTGCATTATAAAACCGGACATTTTCTTCACGAACGCCATTATCTGCCTTCTGCGTCTTTGGTGTCAGACATCAGTGTCGCAGCTCCGTCCTCCTGAGTCCTATAGCCGATACAGCTGTATGCGCTGCATACACAGCGTTAGACAGCTTAGGGAGAGCACATTCTAGCAGTCCTTTTAAGGGCTCAAAGCGGCAGGGTCAGAGAGCCATAGGTGACAGGTCCTGCAAACAGCAACAGCGTCTGTGTAGCCCAGGTCAGGGATTTCCTCCCTGCATTTCACCATTAGGAGGGAATAGAAAGGCAGGCTTCCATTCCTCTACCCAGAGCACCACAATCCTGCCACTGTACCCTCTTGTCCTCTGCACACTCCAACTCATTCTAAGTAAGCCATTATACTAGCAAACACTCAGTGTACCTAGTGGCATCCTATACGTGGCTATTGGACTTTGCTATAGTCCCACTAGTGCAAAGACATTTGCAGAGCACGTCTGCCTGCATTGCACACTACAACTTTTTTAAACTAAGCAATTTTACTAGCAAACACTCAGTGTACCTAGTGGCATCCTATACGTGGCTATTGGACTTTGCTATAGTCCCACTAGTGCCAAGACATTTGCAGCACGTCTGCCTGCGTTGCACACTCCAACTAATTATAACTAAGCCATTATACTAGCACACACTCAGTGTACCTAGTGGCATCCTATACGTGGCTATTGGACTTTGCTATAGTCCCACTAGTGCCAAGACATTTGCAGCACGTCTGCCTGCGTTGCACACTCCAACTAATTATAACTAAGCCATTATACTAGCACACACTCAGTGTACCTAGTGGCATCCTATACGTGGCTATTGGACTTTGCTATAGTCCCACTAGTGCCAAGACATTTGCAGAGCGCATCTGCCTGCGTTGCACACTCCAATCAATTATAACTAAGCCATTATACTAGCACACACTCAGTGTACCTTGTGGCATCCTATACGTGGCTATTGGACTTTGCTATAGTCCCACTAGTGCAAAGACATTTGCAGCACGTCTGCCTGCGTTGCACACTCCAACTAATTATAACTAAGCCATTATACTAGCACACACTCAGTGTACCTAGTGGCATCCTATACGTGGCTATTGGACTTTGCTATAGTCCCACTAGTGCCAAGACATTTGCAGCACGTCTGCCTGCGTTGCACACTCCAACTAATTATAACTAAGCCATTATACTAGCACACACTCAGTGTACCTAGTGGCATCCTATACGTGGCTATTGGACTTTGCTATAGTCCCACTAGTGCCAAGACATTTGCAGCACGTCTGCCTGCGTTGCACACTCCAACTAATTATAACTAAGCCATTATACTAGCACACACTCAGTGTACCTAGTGGCATCCTATACGTGGCTATTGGACTTTGCTATAGTCCCACTAGTGCCAAGACATTTGCAGCACGTCTGCCTGCGTTGCACACTCCAACTAATTATAACTAAGCCATTATACTAGCAAACACTCAGTGTACCTAGTGGCATCCTATACGTGGCTATTGGACTTTGCTATAGTCCCACTAGTGCCAAGACATTTGCAGCACGTCTGCCTGCGTTGCACACTCCAACTAATTATAACTAAGCCATTATACTAGCACACACTCAGTGTACCTAGTGGCATCCTATACGTGGCTATTGGACTTTGCTATAGTCCCACTAGTGCCAAGACATTTGCAGAGCGCATCTGCCTGCGTTGCACACTCCAACTAATTATAACTAAGCCATTATACTAGCAAACACTCAGTGTACCTAGTGGCATCCTATACGTGGCTATTGGACTTTGCTATAGTCCCACTAGTGCCAAGACATTTGCAGCACGTCTGCCTGCGTTGCACACTCCAACTAATTATAACTAAGCCATTATACTAGCAAACACTCAGTGTACCTAGTGGCATCCTATACGTGGCTATTGGACTTTGCTATAGTCCCACTAGTGCCAAGACATTTGCAGCACGTCTGCCTGCGTTGCACACTCCAACTAATTATAACTAAGCCATTATACTAGCACACACTCAGTGTACCTAGTGGCATCCTATACGTGGCTATTGGACTTTGCTATAGTCCCACTAGTGCCAAGACATTTGCAGAGCGCATCTGCCTGCGTTGCACACTCCAACTAATTATAACTAAGCCATTATACTAGCACACACTCAGTGTACCTAGTGGCATCCTATACGTGGCTATTGGACTTTGCTATAGTCCCACTAGTGCCAAGACATTTGCAGAGCGCATCTGCCTGCGTTGCACACTCCAACTAATTATAACTAAGCCATTATACTAGCACACACTCAGTGTACCTAGTGGCATCCTATACGTGGCTATTGGACTTTGCTATAGTCCCACTAGTGCAAAGACATTTGCAGCACGTCTGCCTGCGTTGCACACTCCAACTAATTATAACTAAGCCATTATACTAGCACACACTCAGTGTACCTAGTGGCATCCTATACGTGGCTATTGGACTTTGCTTTAGTCCCACTAGTGCCAAGACATTTGCAGAACGCATCTGCCTGCGTTGCACACTCCAACTAATTATAACTAAGCCATTATACTAGCACACACTCAGTGTACCTAGTGGCATCCTATACGTGGCTATTGGACTTTGCTATAGTCCCACTAGTGCCAAGACATTTGCAGAGCGCATCTGCCTGCGTTGCACACTCCAACTAATTATAACTAAGCCATTATACTAGCACACACTCAGTGTACCTAGTGGCATCCTATACGTGGCTATTGGACTTTGCTATAGTCCCACTAGTGCAAAGACATTTGCAGCACGTCTGCCTGCGTTGCACACTCCAACTCATTATAACTAAGTTACATTGTCAGGGATATTTATTCTTTATTATTCTGCTGTTAATAAAGCTAGACCACCACTGCAATCTTCACCACCTCTCAATTTTTACTACCACATTTTCAGTCCACAATCTTGTCGCAATCAACATGAGTGGCAAAATGACAGATGCTGGTGGAAAGGGGAAGAGGCGTGGTGGAAAAGGCAAAAAAGGTTTTGTCAGTGGGGAAGGTGGCAAAGCTCCATTATCATCTGCTGAAGATAGACCATCTACTAGCAAAAGTAAGATGTCTACTACTTATTGTGGACAATCCGATGTGCTCCCTTTATTACGGACACGAACAAGAGGAACAAAGGTAGATGATGGGCAAAAAAGGAAAATGCTTGAATGGATCTCAAGTGGTCCAACAAGTGCCCTCTCAGCCACTTCAAGTACCGCATCCAAAAAACACCATTCCTCTGAGTTGTCATCCCAATCACACTTGATTTCTCCCAGCTCTGAAGTCTCCATCAGCCCTGCACAGTATGGTGGAACTGAGATGGCTGAGTCTGCAGAGCTGTTCAGTCACACTATAGCCTGGGAATCAGAGGTCTGCTCCCAAGCTACAGTGAGTACAGAACAGGAAATGGTCTGCAGTGATGCCCAGAACCTTTGTGACTCAGATTCAGGCCGTGAGGACCAAGTTTCTGAGCATAATGTTGACCCTTTGTCACAAACTGTAACACCTGTGGTTATAGACAATGAGGAACATACTGATGAAGATGAGACTCAGATACCCGATTGGGATGACAACTTAAATATTCGGTCAGGGCAAGAAGAGGCTCGGTCTGAGGGGGAGGGGAGTGCAAACACAACAATTGATGATGACGTTCTAGATCCCACCTACTGTCAACCCCCAGTCAGGCACTCGAGGAGGTCAACAGAGGTGGTGGAGGAGGATGCAACCGACGACGAAGTTACCTTGCGCCTTCCTGGACAGAGTCGGAGCACTGGTAGCACGTCTACAACTGCATCCTCAGCCACCACTCTGCCTATGAGCATTATTCGGGGTGGATCAACAGGTCGCATGGCCTCTAAGCCTTGCCTAGCCTGGGCCTTTTTTCACATCGAAAAAGATCGCCCAACTCATGTGATATGTAACATTTGTCATGATTCTGTTAGTAGAGGTCAAAACCTCAGCAGTTTGACAACTTCTTCCATGAATCGTCACATGAATAAATATCATAAGTCCCGGTGGGAAGCTCACCGTGCTGCAATGCCGGCTAGCGGAGCGAACCATCCACCGCCCGCCCCTTCCAGTGCATCCGCGCGCTCTTCATCTTCTAGGACTGTGGGGACAGCTGTCACACCTGTTTTTCCACGCAAAACTTCCACCACTGTAACCGCAACAGGCAGTTTGCTTGTAAGGTTGTCAGTTGGTTTGGAAGGGGAAACAAGTGAGTGTGTACAGCTCTCTCAGACATCGATAGCACCAACGTTGGATGAAGGCAACATCATGTCTCCGCCTGAACTTTCCTCACAAACCTGCATTTTTCCAGGGACACCCTACTCAACACCGTCTACACACAGCAGCCAGATCTCTGTCCCTCAGATGTGGTCAAATAAAAGGCCACTTCCTCCGACCCATGACAAAGCTAAGAGGTTGACTCTATCCCTCTGTAAGCTGTTGGCTACCGAAATGCTGCCTTTCCGCCTAGTGGACACACATGATTTTAGAGAGCTTATGTCTGTCGCTGTGCCCCAGTACCAGATGCCTAGTCGCCACTACTTCTCTAAGAAAGGTGTGCCCGCGCTACACCAGCATGTCGCACACAACATCACCGCTTCCTTGAGAAACTCTGTGTGTCAACGGGTGCATTTCACCACCGATACTTGGACCAGTAAGCATGGACAGGGACGTTACATGTCGCTGACTGGGCACTGGGTAACTATGGTGATAGATGGTGAAGGGTCTGCTGCACAAGTCTTGCCGTCCCCACGACTTGTGTGTCAATCCTCTGTCTGTCCAAGTTCCGCCACAGCTTCTGCATCCTCCACCTCATCTGGGTCCTCCACCTCCGCCCCAAGCCTGTGTCACGGCCGGGCGGTCGGGCAGACCCAGGAGGTGGATCCACTGGACCGAACTCTAAGATGGAGGTAGGGAGTCCGGCAGCTGAAGCACTGAAGGGCAGCAGGATAGTCCGTGCAAGTGAAGACAGCGGAGGAGTCCCTGGGACCACGGAGTCACAGAAGGTAGTCTTGGTGACGTAGCTCAGGTTCGGAGGCCGAGATGATATCAGGCGGAGTCCGGAACCTCTGGAGCAAGATGACGGGTCACCGCAGGGATCCGAGATGGCAGGTGCTGTCGGATGGCAGACGGACAGCGTACGGGGTTCGGGATACGGCAGACTGGATGGCGAGGCAGGTACGGCTCTACAAAGAGAGATAGGTGAGTACAGGCACATAAACACCAGGAGACCTGACTCCTAGCTCAGGGAACACGAAGATCAGGCCCCGCCCCCTTGGACAAGAACCCCCTTTATACCCTGAACCTGACTAACCTCATTTCCTGTTACTGGACGCTGGCCCTTTAAGAAAGGGTCAGTGACCGCGCGCGTGCCCTAATGCGCATGCGCGCGGCCCGGGTGCCAGAAGCCAGGGAAGGAGGCTGCGAGGAGGACGCAGGGGAGCCGGCCAGGGCCTGGGAAGATGTCGGACGCCGGGATCGGCGACCAGAGGACCTATGGAGGACGGGCACCGGAGGCTGGGACGAGGGGAGCGTGGCAGGTGAGCCGGGGAGCGGAGCTGAGGACCCGGGGAGGGGAGCCGAGGACCCGGGGAGCGTGACAGTACCCCCCCCCCCCACGCCCCCCTCCCCGCAACCGGGACATGAAGGCACGGATCAGAGGAGTGCCCACGTTCTCCCTGGGCTCCCAGGACCTATCCTCAGGACCATACCCTGCCCAGTCCACCAGGAAGAACTGCCGACCTCGTACGGTCTTCATGGCCACGATATCCCTTACCGCATAGATGTCATCATCGGCAATAGGTGGAGGAGCTGGACTGGCAGCAGCGGAGAAGGGACCAAGGACCACCGGCTTGAGCAGGGAGACGTGGAACGAGTTGGGTATCCTCATCGTGGCCGGGAGCTGCAGCTTGTAGGAGACCTCATTGATCCTGGTGAGGACTTTAAACGGCCCAATGTAGCGAGGACCCAGCTTGTATGAAGGTATCTTCAGGCGGACGTACTGGGAAGAAAGCCAGACGAGGTCTCCAGGAGAGAAACACGGAGGATCCAGGCGTTTCTTGTCTGCGTGTCTCTTCATCCGCAGGGAAGCACGTCCTAGAGACACCTTGACAGAGTCCCAAATGGTGGCAAAGTCACGGGCTACTGTATCTGCAGCAGGGACATCCGAAGAGGGGGATACAGGCAATGGGATGGAAGGCTGAAGTCCGTAAACAACATGGAAGGGAGAGCTGGAGGACGACTCACTGATGTGGTGGTTGTGGGAGAATTCAGCCCAAGGTAGAAGAGCGGACCAGTCGTCGTGATGGGCGTTAACATAGTGACGTAGAAATGAGGTCAAGATTTGATTGACCCTCTCTACTTGGCCATTAGACTGAGGATGGTATGCAGATGAAAAGTCCAGAGTCACTCCCAGATGGTTACAGAGAGCCCTCCAGAAGCGGGAGGTGAACTGAGTTCCTCTGTCTGATACGATGTGTAATGGAAAGCCATGCAAGCGGAAGATGTGTTGTATAAAAGCGTCCGCGAGTTCCTGAGCAGAGGGCAGTCCAGCCATAGGAACGAAATGGGCCATTTTTGAGAACCGGTCCACCACGACCCATATGACTGTGTGCCCGGATGACAATGGCAAGTCCGTAATAAAGTCCATTGCTATGTGTTGCCACGGAATCGAAGGTATCGGCAGAGGCAGAAGGCGGCCATGTGGGAGGTGTTTGGGCGTCTTGTTTCTGGCACAAGAGGAGCAGGCAGAGACAAAGGCGGCGACGTCCGTGCGAAGAGATGGCCACCAGTAATGGCGTACAATCGCACCCCATGTTCTCTTCTGGCCTGCATGGCCGGCTGTTTTTGAGGTATGACCCCAGTGTAAGACCGTTAGCCTGTCGGTCTCCGAGACATAGGTCTTCCCAGGTGGTATCTGGGCCAGAGTGACAGGAGCCACCGGAACAATCTTGCTAGGAGAGATGATAGGCTGGATAGTCTCTTCCTCCTGTTCCATGGGCATGAGAGACCTAGACAAGGCATCAGCGCGTACATTCTTGTCCGCTGGTCGGAAGTGGAGCTGGAAGTCAAACCTGGCAAAGAATAAGGACCACCTGGCTTGCCGTGGGTTCAGTCGCTGAGCGGACCGCAGGTATTCCAGGTTTTTGTGGTCCGTGTAGATAATCACGGGGTACACTGCTCCTTCCAGGAGGTAGCGCCACTCCTCCAGAGCCAGTTTGACCGCCAGTAGTTCTCGGTCACCGATGGTGTAATTACGTTCGGGTGCTGAGAAGCTCTTAGAGAAGAAACCGCAGGTCACCATCTTCCCGGAGGAGGATTTTTGCATGAGCACTGCTCCGGCTCCTGAGGAGGAGGCATCCACCTCCAAGGTGAACTGGCGGTTTAACTCCGGTCGGTGGAGTACAGGGGCGGAGGCGAATGCTCGCTTCAAAGAACAAAATGCGGCGTCTGCCGCAGGTGACCAGTCCTTAGGATTAGCCTCCTTTTTGGTCAAAGCGGAGAGAGGAGCGGTCAAGGCAGAGAAGTGCGGGATAAACTGGCGGTAGTAGTTGGCGAATCCCAGGAAGCGTTGGATTGCCTTCAGTCCAGAAGGCGGAGGCCAGTTGATGATGGCGGAGACCTTCTTGGGGTCCATCTGCAGTCCAGTATCAGAGATGATGTACCCCAGAAAGGGGAGGGAAGACTGCTCAAAGACACACTTCTCATACTTTGCGTACAGGCGATTCTCTCTCAGTCTTTGTAAGACCAGCTGTACGTTTTCTCTGTGGGTTTGGAGGTCCGGAGAGAAGACAAGGATGTCATCTAGATAAACAACCACACAGATGTAGAGAAGGTCCCGAAACACGTCGTTCACCAGTTCTTGGAAGACGGCAGGAGCGTTACACAGACCGAAGGGCATCACGCAGTACTCATAATGTCCATCGCGCGTATTAAACGCGGTTTTCCATTCGTCACCAGAGCGGATGCGTACCAGATTGTAAGCACCCCGAAGATCCAGCTTGGTGAACACACGAGCTCCTCTAAGCCGGTCAAATAATTCGGGAATGAGCGGCAAGGGGTATTTGTTTTTCACGGTGATTTGATTGAGACCCCGGTAGTCTATGCATGGGCGTAAGTCTCCCTCTTTCTTCTTGACAAAGAAGAAACCTGCTCCAGCAGGAGAGGAGGATCTCCGAATGAACCCTCTTGCTAGGCTCTCTGAGATGTAATCTGACATGGCCCTGGTTTCGGCTGGAGATAAAGGATATATCCGTCCTCTAGGTGGGGTTGTCCCTGGAAGCAGGTCAATGGCACAATCGTATGGACGATGTGGCGGCAGTACCTCGGATTCCTTTTTGTCAAAGACATCGGCAAAGGACCAATAGGCCGAAGGCAGCCCCGTTAGGGTCTCAGGAACCGGAGGTCGTCGGAGGGGTGGTATGGACTTTAGGCACCTCTCATGACACGAAGAGCCCCAACGGGTGACTTCGCCAGTACCCCAGCTAACCGATGGTTCATGTGTCCGCAACCATGGGAGTCCCAACAGGATCTGGTGGAACATGTGTGGGAGAACGTAGAGAGCGATGTTCTCGGTGTGAAGAGCACCGATGCGTAGTTCGACAGGCCTGGTGATCAAGGAGATGGTATCAGAGAGAGGCCTCCCATCCACCGAGGCAATCACTAGGGGTTTGTCGAGTGGCATGACAGGCACCCGGTACTTGTCCACCGTGGCCTGCTGGATGAAATTGCCTGCTGCCCCGGAATCGAGGTAGGCATCAGCCGTGAACCGCGTCTCTCCCGTGGTCACTTGCACTGTCCATGTAACTGGGTCAGAGAGGGTCCCAGCACCTAGGGTGGCCTCTCCTACCAACCCTAGGCTTTGGAGTTTCCCGGCCTCTCTGGACAGGAGCGTAGCAGGTGGGTGTCCTCACCACAGTAAAAGCAGAGGCCCTGGGCGAGCCGCTCTGCTCGACGTCGTTCAGACTGCCGCACTCGGTCGATCTGCATGGGCTCGTGGACTGGAATCCCAGCCGTTGATGACTGAGGAACGGAGGACTTCTGCGGAGGAGGAGAATGCCGTACCGGGCGTCTCTCCCGAGATAGCTCTTTGGAGCGCTCCTGAAAACGTATGTCCACACGAGTTGCTAGGGCGATCAGTGCATCTAGGGTGGAGGGCACGTCCCGACCCGCCAACTCATCCTTGATGCGACTCGAGAGTCCTTCCCAGAAGGCGGCTGTTAGGGCCTCATTATTCCACCCGAGTTCTGAAGCCAAAGTGCGGAAACGGATGGCGTATTGACCCACCGTCAGTGTCCCTTGACGTAGGCGGAGGAGTGATGAAGCAGAGGCAGAGGCGCGTCCTGGCTCGTCAAAGGTACTGCGGAAGGCCTGTAGGAACTGTTGAAGATCCTTGGTCATGGGGTCCTCCTTCTCCCACAAGGGGTTCATCCACGCCAGCGCCTCGCCCTCTAGGTGGGACATTATAAAGGCGACCTTGGCTTGGTCGGAGGCGAACAGATGTGGCAGCTGCGTGAAGTGAAGGGAACATTGGTTTATGAAGCCCCTGCAGGTCTTGGGATCTCCAGCATACCGAGGAGGTGACGCCAAACGGAGTCGGGAAGCATCTGAAGAGGCTGCCACTGGTACGGGAGCCATGGCTTGCCTGGCGGGGGACCTGGGTGCCGCAGGCGTCATTGATGCTTGTAATGTGTACAGGCGGGTGTCCACGGAGGTCATGAATTGCAGCATGCGGGTCTGGACTTCACGCTGGCGTTGGAGTTCCTCTTGCAGGGCCATTAGTGCAGCAGCGGGATCCATGGCCTGATCTTACTGTCACGGCCGGGCGGTCGGGCAGACCCAGGAGGTGGATCCACTGGACCGAACTCTAAGATGGAGGTAGGGAGTCCGGCAGCTGAAGCACTGAAGGGCAGCAGGATAGTCCGTGCAAGTGAAGACAGCGGAGGAGTCCCTGGGACCACGGAGTCACAGAAGGTAGTCTTGGTGACGTAGCTCAGGTTCGGAGGCCGAGATGATATCAGGCGGAGTCCGGAACCTCTGGAGCAAGATGACGGGTCACCGCAGGGATCCGAGATGGCTGGTGCTGTCGGATGGCAGACGGACAGCGTGCGGGGTTCGGGATACGGCAGACTGGATGGCGAGGCAGGTACGGCTCTACAAAGAGAGATAGGTGAGTACAGGCACATAAACACCAGGAGACCTGACTCCTAGCTCAGGGAACACGAAGATCAGGCCCCGCCCCCTTGGACAAGAACCCCCTTTATACCCTGAACCTGACTAACCTCATTTCCTGTTACTGGACGCTGGCCCTTTAAGAAAGGGTCAGTGACCGCGCGCGTGCCCTAATGCGCATGCGCGCGGCCCGGGTGCCAGAAGCCAGGGAAGGAGGCTGCGAGGAGGACGCAGGGGAGCCGGCCAGGGCCTGGGAAGATGTCGGACGCCGGGATCGGCGACCAGAGGACCTATGGAGGACGGGCACCGGAGGCTGGGACGAGGGGAGCGTGGCAGGTGAGCCGGGGAGCGGAGCTGAGGACCCGGGGAGGGGAGCCGAGGACCCGGGGAGCGTGACAGCCTGCCTGGTCAGGCCACCAGCGTTCTCACTGCGCAGAAGGAATCACGCACGCCTCATTACTATGCTGGCAGCCGAGCGCAACGGCATCAGGCGGTCTTTAGCTTGACATGTCTTGGTAATAAGAGTCACACAGCTGAGGAGTTGTGGTCAGCTCTGCGGTCCGAGTTTAATAAATGGTTGTCTCCACTCAACCTGCAGCCTGGTAAGGCCGTGTGCGACAATGCTGCAAACCTGGGTGCGGCCCTTCGCCTGGGCAAGGTGACACACGTACCTTGTATGGCTCACGTGTTGAACCTTGTCGTGCAGCAATTTTTAACACACTATCCCGGCCTAGATGGCCTTCTGAACAGGGCACGAAAACTGTCTGCTCACTTCCGGCGTTCAAGCGCCGCAGCTGAGCGACTTGCATCGCTCCAGAAGTCTTTCGGCCTGCCGGTTCATCGCCTGAAATGCGATGTGGCGACACGCTGGAATTCAACTCTCCACATGTTACAGCGACTGTGGCAGCACCGCAGAGCCCTGGTGCAATACGTCATGACGTATAGCCTGGGCCAACGAGATGCAGAGGTGGGGCAGATCACCCTGATGGAGTGGTCTCAGATCAAGGACCTATGCACCCTTCTGCACAGTTTCGACATGGCGACGAATATGTTTAGCTCTGACAATGCCATTATCAGCATGACGATTCCAGTCATTTACATGCTGGAGCACACGCTAAACACTATTCGGAGTCAGGGGGTGGGACAACATGAAGGGGAGGAACTACAGGAGGATTCATATGCGCAAGGGACAACAACATCACCAAGGTCCAGACGTTCATCATCACCAACGCAGCAGGCATGGGACCATGGGGAACAGGGATCGACAAGGGCGCATAGTAGCAGGCGAAATGTTGAGCAAGGTGCAGGAGAACATGAAGAAATGGAGGACGAACTGTCCATGGACATGGAAGACTCAGCGGATGAGGGAGACCTTGGTCAAATTTCAGTTGAAAGAGGTTGGGGGGAGATGTCAGAGGAAGAAAGAACGGGTAGCACCTCTATGCCACAAACACAGCGTGGACTTGGTCCGCATGGCTGCGCAAGACACATGAGTGCCTTCTTGTTGCACTACCTCCAACATGACAGTCGTATTGTCAAAATTAGAAGTGATGATGACTACTGGATTGCCACACTATTAGATCCCCGGTACAAGTCTAAATTTTGTGACATAATTCCAGCCATAGAAAGGGACGCACGTATGCAGGAGTATCAGCAGAAGCTGTTATTCGATCTTAGCTCGGCTTTTCCACCAAACAACCGTGCAGGTGCAGGGAGGGAATCTCCCAGTTGTAACTTGACAAACATGGGACGGTCTCGTCATCTTCACCAGTCTACCCGTACCAGTAGGACCGTATCTGGTGCCGGTAACAGCAATTTTATGGAATCTTTTCATAATTTTTTTAGACCCTCTTTTGCAAGGCCACCAGAGACAACAAGTCTGACACATACTCAACGGCTGGAGAGGATGATACAGGAGTATCTCCAAATGAACATCGATGCCATGACTGTGCAACTGGAGCCTTGCTCCTTTTGGGCTTCAAACATAGAAAAATGGCCAGAGCTCTCCAGTTACGCCTTGGAGATTTTGTCGTGTCCAGCTGCCAGCGTTGTCTCTGAACGTGTATTCAGTGCTGCTGGGTGTGTGCTGACAGATAAGCGCACGCGTCTGTCCAGTGACAATGTGGACAGACTGACGTTCATCAAAATGAACAAGTCATGGATCCAGAAGGAATTTACTACCCCTGTGTCATCCTGGGGAGAGTAAATGCTTGTGGATTTGGAATGTGCTTGATGCAAATCAAAACATCCTGTTTGCAACTAGGGCCCAAGTGCTGCCACTGATGGGGTGGGTGTCTGTGTGGCCCAATTTTTGGAAAAAAGGGAGACTCCGCTTGGAGTAACCCTTGCTTACATTGTTTTTAAAAGAAGACAAGATGAACAGAGCTGGGATCAGGAAATACTTTGCTACCTACCCCGGTGTCATCCTGGGGACGGATAAGAATGGCGTATTTTTGAATGTGCTTGATGCAAATCAAAACATCCTGTTTTCAACTAGGGCCCAAGTGCTGCCACTGATGGGGTGGGTGTCTGTGTGGCCCAATTTTTGGAAAAAAGGGAGACTCCGCTTGGAGTAACCCTTGCTTACATTGTTTTTAAAAGAAGCCAAGATGAACAGAGCTGGTATCAGGAAAGACTTTGCTACCTACCCCGGTGTCATTTTGGGAACGGATAAGAATGGCGTATTTTTGAATGTGCTTGATGCAAATGTAGCTGTGAAGTGTACAACTGGGGCACAACTGCTGCCACTGAATGGGTGGGTGTGTGGGGCCCAATTTTGGGAAAAAAAGGGAGACTCCGCTTGGAGTAACCCTTGCTTGCTGTGTTTTTAAAAGAAGCCAAGATGAACAGAGCTGGGATCAGGAAATACTTTGCTACCTACCCCGGTGTCATCCTGTGGACGGATAAGAATGGCGTATTTTTGAATGTGCTTGATGCAAATCAAAACATCCTGTTTTCAACTAGGGCCCAAGTGCTGCCACTGATGGGGTGGGTGTCTGTGTGGCCCAATTTTTGGAAAAAAGGGAGACTCCGCTTGGAGTAACCCTTGCTTACATTGTTTTTAAAAGAAGCCAAGATGAACAAGTCATGGGTCAGCAAAGACTTTGCTACCTACCCCGGTGTCATCCTGGGGATGGATAAGAATGGCGTATTTTGGAATGTGCTTGATGCAAATCTAGCTGTGAAGTGTACAACTGGGGCACAACTGCTGCCACTGAATGGGTGGGTGTGTGGGGCCCAATTTTTGGAAAAAAAGGGAGACTCCGCTTGGAGTAACCCTTGCTTGATGTGTTTTTAAAAGAAGCCAAGATGAACAGAGCTGGGATCAGGAAATACTTTGCTACCTACCCCGGTGTCATCCTGGGGACGGATAAGAATGGCGTATTTTTGAATGTGCTTGATGCAAATCAAAACATCCTGTTTTCAACTAGGGCCCAAGTGCTGCCACTGATGGGGTGGGTGTCTGTGTGGCCCAATTTTTGGAAAAAAAGGGAGACTCCGCTTGGAGTAACCCTTGCTTGCTGTGTTTTTAAAAGAAGCCAAGATGAACAGAGCTGGGATCAGGAAATACTTTGCTACCTACCCCGGTGTCATCCTGGGGACGGATAAGAATGGCGTATTTTTGAATGTGCTTGATGCAAATCAAAACATCCTGTTTGCAACTAGGGCCCAAGTGCTGCCACTGATGGGGTGGGTGTCTGTGTGGCCCAATTTTTGGAAAAAAAAGGGAGACTCCGCTTGGAGTAACCCTTGCTTGCTGTGTTTTTAAAAGAAGCCAAGATGAACAGAGCTGGGATCAGGAAAGACTTTATCTACCTACCCCGGTGTCATCCTGGGGACGGATAAGAATGGCGTATTTTGGAATGTGCTTGATGCAAATCTAGCTGTGAAGTGTACAACTGGGGCACAACTGCTGCCACTGAATGGGTGGGTGTGTGGGGCCCAATTTTTGGAAAAAAAGGGAGACTCCGCTTGGAGTAACCCTTGCTTGATGTGTTTTTAAAAGAAGCCAAGATGAACAGAGCTGGGATCAGGAAATACTTTGCTACCTACCCCGGTGTCATCCTGGGGACGGATAAGAATGGCGTATTTTTGAATGTGCTTGATGCAAATCAAAACATCCTGTTTTCAACTAGGGCCCAAGTGCTGCCACTGATGGGGTGGGTGTCTGTGTGGCCCAATTTTTGGAAAAAAAGGGAGACTCCGCTTGGAGTAACCCTTGCTTGCTGTGTTTTTAAAAGCCAAGATGAACAGAGCTGGGATCAGGAAAGACTTTATCTACCTACCCCGGTGTCATCCTGGGGACGGATAAGAATGGCGTATTTTGGAATGTGCTTGATGCAAATCTAGCTGTGAAGTGTACAACTGGGGCACAACTGCTGCCACTGAATGGGTGGGTGTGTGGGGCCCAATTTTTGGAAAAAAAGGGAGACTCCGCTTGGAGTAACCCTTGCTTGATGTGTTTTTAAAAGAAGCCAAGATGAACAGAGCTGGGATCAGGAAATACTTTGCTACCTACCCCGGTGTCATCCTGGGGACGGATAAGAATGGCGTATTTTTGAATGTGCTTGATGCAAATCAAAACATCCTGTTTTCAACTAGGGCCCAAGTGCTGCCACTGATGGGGTGGGTGTCTGTGTGGCCCAATTTTTGGAAAAAAAGGGAGACTCCGCTTGGAGTAACCATTGCTTGCTGTGTTTTTAAAAGAAGCCAAGATGAACAGAGCTGGGATCAGGAAAGACTTTGCTACCTACCCCGGTGTCATCCTGGGGACGGATAAGAATGGCGTATTTTTGAATGTGCTTGATGCAATTCAAAACATCCTGTTTGCAACAAGGGCCCAAGTGCTGCCACTGATGGGGTGGGTGTCTGTGTGGCCCAATTTTTGGAAAAAAGGGAGACTCCGCTTGGAGTAACCCTTGCTTGATGTGTTTTTAAAAGAAGCCAAGATGAACAGAGCTGGGATCAGGAAAGACTTTGCTACCTAACCCGGTGTCATCCTGGGGACGGATAAGAATGGCGTATTTTTGAATGTGCTTGATGCAAATCAAAACATCCTGTTTTCAACTAGGGCCCAAGTGCTGCCACTGATGGGGTGGGTGTCTGTGTGGCCCAATTTTTGGAAAAAAAGGGAGACTCCGCTTGGAGTAACCCTTGCTTGATGTGTTTTTAAAAGAAGCCAAGATGAACAGAGCTGGGATCAGGAAATACTTTGCTACCTACCCCGGTGTCATCCTGGGGACGGATAAGAATGGCGTATTTTTAAATGTGCTTGATGCAAATCAAAACATCCTGTTTTCAACTAGGGCCCAAGTGCTGCCACTGATGGGGTGGGTGTCTGTGTGGCCCAATTTTTGGAAAAAAAGGGAGACTCCGCTTGGAGTAACCCTTGCTTGATGTGTTTTTAAAAGAAGCCAAGATGAACAGAGCTGGGATCAGCAAAGACTTTGCTACCTACCCCGGTGTCATCCTGGGGACGGATAAGAATGGCGTATTTTTGAATGTGCTTGATGCAAATCAAAACATCCTGTTTGCAACTAGGGCCCAAGTGCTGCCACTGATGGGGTGGGTGTCTGTGTGGCCCAATTTTTGGAAAAAAAGGGAGACTCCGCTTGGAGTAACCCTTGCTTGATGTGTTTTTAAAAGAAGCCAAGATGAACAGAGCTGGGATCAGGAAAGACTTTGCTACCTACCCCGGTGTCATCCTGGGGACGGATAAGAATGGCGTATTTTTGAATGTGCTTGATGCAAATCAAAACATCCTGTTTGCAACTAGGGCCCAAGTGCTGCCACTGATGGGGTGGGTGTCTGTGTGGCCCAATTTTTGGAAAAAAGGGAGACTCCGCTTGGAGTAACCCTTGCTTACATTGTTTTTAAAAGAAGACAAGATGAACAGAGCTGGGATCAGGAAATACTTTGCTACCTACCCCGGTGTCATCCTGGGGACGGATAAGAATGGCGTATTTTGGAATGTGCTTGATGCAAATCAAAACATCCTGTTTTCAACTAGGGCCCAAGTGCTGCCACTGATGGGGTGGGTGTCTGTGTGGCCCAATTTTTGGAAAAAAGGGAGACTCCGCTTGGAGTAACCCTTGCTTGATGTGTTTTTAAAAGAAGCCAAGATGAACAGAGCTGGTATCAGGAAAGACTTTGCTACCTACCCCGGTGTCATTTTGGGAACGGATAAGAATGGCGTATTTTTGAATGTGCTTGATGCAAATGTAGCTGTGAAGTGTACAACTGGGGCACAACTGCTGCCACTGAATGGGTGGGTGTGTGGGGCCCAATTTTGGGAAAAAAAGGGAGACTCCGCTTGGAGTAACCCTTGCTTGCTGTGTTTTTAAAAGAAGCCAAGATGAACAGAGCTGGGATCAGGAAATACTTTGCTACCTACCCCGGTGTCATCCTGTGGACGGATAAGAATGGCGTATTTTTGAATGTGCTTGATGCAAATCAAAACATCCTGTTTGCAACTAGGGCCCAAGTGCTGCCACTGATGGGGTGGGTGTCTGTGTGGCCCAATTTTTGGAAAAAAGGGAGACTCCGCTTGGAGTAACCCTTGCTTACATTGTTTTTAAAAGAAGCCAAGATGAACAAGTCATGGGTCAGCAAAGACTTTGCTACCTACCCCGGTGTCATCCTGGGGATGGATAAGAATGGCGTATTTTTGAATGTGCTTGATGCAAATGTAGCTGTGAAGTGTACAACTGGGGCACAACTGCTGCCACTGAAGGGGTGGGTGTGTGTGTGGCCCAATTTTTGGAAAAAAGGGAGACTCCGCTTGGAGTCACCTTGCGGTGTTTTACATGATTTTAGAAGGGCGTGCCATGCCTATATCTGTGTGTCCTCCTCTTTTTCCTTGTCCAGCTGTTTTGTTTTCGCATGAGTATATGTCCTTGTCACTTTCCTATGTGTTTGAGTTGTTTGTCACCTTTAGGACACCTTTGAGGGTGTTTTCTAGGTGTTTTTCTGTGTTTGTGATTGCCTGCCATTGTTTCCTATGCAGTTCGAGTTCGGTTCGTCGAACGTTCGACGAACCGAACTCGAACGGGAGGTCCGTTCGGCGAACCAACCTCGAGCCGAACCGCGACCGGTTCGCTCATCTCTAGTACCTAGTGGCATCCTAAACGTGGCTATTGTACTTTTGTCTATTCACACTATTGTAAAGATATTTGCAGCACCTCTGCCTGCATTGCACACTCAAACTCTTTTTAACTAACCCATTATACTAGCAAACAGTCAGTGTACCTAGTGGCATCCTAAACGTGGCTATTGTACTTTTGTCTATTCACACTATTGTAAAGATATTTGCAGCACCTCTGCCTGCATTGCACACTCAAACTCTTTTTAACTAAGCCATTATACTAGCAAACAGTCAGTGTACCTAGTGGCATCCTAAACATGGCTATTGTACTTTTGTCTATTCACACTATTGTAAAGATATTTGCAGCACCTCTGCCTGCATTGCACACTCAAACTTTTTTTAACTAAGCCATTATTCTAGCAAACAGTCAGTGTACCTAGTGGCATCCTAAACGTGGCTATTGTACTTTTGTCTATTCACACTATTGTAAAGATATTTGCAGCACCTCTGCCTGCATTGCACACTCAAACTCTTTTTAACTAAGCCATTATACTAGCAAACAGTCAGTGTACCTAGTGGCATCCTAAACGTGGCTATTGTACTTTTGACTATTCACACTATTGTAAAGATATTTGCATCACCTCTGCCTGCATTGCACACTCAAACTCTTTTTAACTAAGCCATTATACTAGCAAACAGTCAGTGTACCTAGTGGCATCCTAAAAGTGGCTATTGTACTTTTGTCTATTCACACTATTGTAAAGATATTTGCAGCACCTCTGCATGCATTGCACACTCAAACTTTTTTTAACTAAGCCATTATACTAGCAAACAGTCAGTGTACCTAGGGGCATCCTAAACGTGGCTATTGTACTTTAATGTAGTCACACTAGTGGAAAGATATTTGCAGCACATCTGCCTGCATTGCACACTCAAACTCTTTTTAACTAAGCCATTATACTAGCAAACAGTCAGTGTACCTAGTGGCATCCTAAACGTGGCTATTGTACTTTTGTCTATTCACACTATTGTAAAGATATTTGCAGCACCTCTGCCTGCATTGCATACTCAAACTCTTTTTAACTAAGCCATTATACTAGCAAACAGTCAGTGTACCTAGTGGCATCCTAAACGTGGCTATTGTACTTTTGTCTATTCACACTATTGTAAAGATATTTGCAGCACCTCTGCCTGCATTGCACACTCAAACTTTTTTTAACTAAGCCATTATACTAGCAAACAGTCAGTGTACCTAGTGGCATCCTAAACGTGGCTATTGTACTTTTGTCTATTCACACTAATGTAAAGATATTTGCAGCACCTCCGCCTGCATTGCACACTCAAACTCTTTTTAACTAAGCCATTATACTAGCAAACAGTCAGTGTACCTAGTGGCATCCTAAACGTGGCTATTGTACTTTTGTCTATTCACACTATTGTAAAGATATTTGCAGCACCTCTGCCTGCATTGCACACTCAAACTTTTTTTAACTAAGCCATTATACTAGCAAACAGTCAGTGTACGTAGTGGCATCCTAAACGTGGCTATTGTACTTTTGTCTATTCACACTATTGTAAAGATATTTGCAGCACCTCTGCCTGCATTGCACACTCAAACTCTTTTTAACTCAGCCATTATACTAGCAAACAGTCAGTGTACCTAGTGGCATCCTAAACGTGGCTATTGTACTTTTGTCTATTCACACTATTGTAAAGATATTTGCAGCACCTCTGCCTGCATTGCACACTCAAACTTTTTTTAACTAAGCCATTATACTAGCAAACAGTCAGTGTACCTAGTGGCATCCTAAACGTGGCTATTGTACTTTTGTCTATTCACACTATTGTAAAGATATTTGCAGCACCTCTGCCTGCATTGCACACTCAAACTTTTTTTAACTAAGCCATTATACTAGCAAACAGTCAGTGTACCTAGTGTTACGGTTGCTGCGAGCGCTGGAGACTAAGTCCAGATTTCTTGCTACTGCACATGTGCGAGCGCCGGAGACTAAGTCCAGATTTCTTGCTACTGCACATGTGCGAGCGCCGGAGACTAAGTCCTATCTTGGAGCCATTGCACATGTGCGGGTGACATCATCGCTGACACGAGGTCACATGTCTCTGACACCTTCTATGCCGATTGGTCGCTGGTCATGTGCTTCTGATGCCTTGCTCGGTGATAGGCCAGCATGATGTCACTCCTGTCGTTCTGGCAGCGGATTGGCTCTGGTGTCCTCCATCTTGGATGAGGCACAGAGTCTGTATAAGACCCTGACACATGCCGCATGGCGCTCAGTCCTCTTGGTTCATGCATAAGAGTAGACGCTCTGTGCGCGTTCCTCTAGGCATTCCTCTGTCTATGCTAGGTGAGCGCTACCGGCAGGGTAGCGTTCTTATACCTTACAGCTTCGGCTGCTGTCCGTATCCTTACCTCTTAGGGGAGCGGACATAGGCAGGTGCCTGAGGCACATGGTCTGGCTGGGCCTTCTGGTTCGATTCGTAGGTGGACGTTGCCGCTAGGGTAACGTTCCTTATACTGCGACTAGCAGTTGTTCGTATCCTCGCACACTAGGGGAGCGAACAGAGGTAGGAGCTTTGTGCGGCTTACGCTGCTGTTCGTCTCTTTTGCACCACTAGAAGAGCGGACCTAGGCAGGTGCCATATCTAGTGGTTCGTGTCCTCGCACACTAGTGGAGCGAACGCAGGTAGGAGCTTTGTGCGGCTTACGCTGCTGTTCGTCTCTTTTGCACCACTAGAAGAGCGGACCTAGGTAGGTGCCATTTCGCACACATTGCCTTTGTCTCTGTGACTATTAACAGAGATCATTCCACACACCCTCCAAGTAAGGGAGGAATTGCTTTACTTTCTTATTATATCCTTCTGTGAGTTAACAGAGGTATTGCACTCTGCCATAGTCTGCAGCAGAGTCTTTGCACGGTAGACCCTGACTGTCTGATACTCCTTTAGGTTATTATCAGACAGCCCCCCGTAACATTAGGACTGAGCCTCTATCACAAATGATACGATCTGGCATCCCGTGAAGCCTAAAGACATGCTTGAGGAATAGTTTGGCTAGTACCCTGGAAGATGGGATTCTCGATAACGGTACGAGATGAACCATCCGGGAGAAATGGTCCGTAATGACCCACACAAATCTATGTCCCTGTGAACATGGAAGATCACCCACAAAGTCCATGCCTACCACCTCCCATGGTCTATCTGGCACTGGTAAAGGATGCAAGAGCCCAGCCGGTCTCTGCCGTGATGGACGGTTGCGAGCACACGAGTAGCAGGAACCGACATATCTCTTGACGTGGCTGGCTAAGTGTGGCCACCAATACCACCTCTCCAGTAACTCTCGTGTCCGCCTAATACCAAAATGCCCACCCACCTTTGAGGTGTGGGCCCATGACAGTATATCATTCTGTCGATCAGGCGGAACAAAGGTCTTGCCCGGTGGGATTTGGTCTAACGTCACAGGGGAGAGCGTATGAAAAACCCTGGAGGGAAGGATAAGACGAGGTTCGTCAATCTCTTCCTGGGTAGAAGGCATAGAGCGAGACAGGGCGTCTGCCTTGTTATTCTTACTCCCAGACAGATAGTTGATGGAGAAGTGAAAGCGGGAGAAAAACAAGGACCAGCGGGCTTGGCGAGGATTCAGACGCTGAGCGGTTTGTAAGTACGTCAGATTCTTATGGTCTGTATAGACCTGGAAAGGATGTTTCGCTCCTTCCAGCAAGTGACGCCACTCCTCCAAGGCTAATCTCAAGGCGAGCAGTTCCCTATCCCCAATGGTATAGTTTCTCTCTGCCGGTGAAAAGGTTTTCGCAAAGAAGAAACACGGCCTTTTTCTACCTGCACCATTCTTTTGATACAAGACCGCACCAGCACCCACTGAAGAGGCATCAACCTCTAAGAGGAAGGGCTTACTCTCATCGGGTCTTTGAAGAACGGGAGCAGTTGAAAAGTGTCTTTTTACTGCCTCAAAAGCCTGAGATGTCTCAGTAGACCAGGCTTTGGGATTAGCACCTTTCTTAGTCAAGGCCACCAAAGGGGCCACCAAAGTAGAAAAATGGGGTATGAACTGCCTGTAATAATTTATGAATCCTAAGAAGCGTTGCACCGCCCTCAAGGAATGAGGTTCGGACCATTGCAGGACAGCAGAGAGCTTCGCAGGATCCATAGCCAGGCCCTCTTGTGAGATAATGTAACCCAAAAAAGGCAATGAGGACTGCTCGAATACACATTTCTCGAGTTTAGCAAACAATGAGTGCTCCCTTAAATGGGAAAGGACACGAACGACATCCTGACGATGAGTCTCCAGATCAGGAGAAAAAATCAGGATGTCGTCCAGATACACCACTACTGAGGATAACAGTAAATCCCTGAACACATCATTTACAAAGTCCTGAAATACTGCGGGTGCATTACATAACCCAAAAGGCATGACGAGGTATTCATAGTGACCGTCTCGGGTGTTAAAAGCGGTCTTCCATTCGTCACCCTTTCGAATTCGTACCAAGTTATACGCACCCCGCAGATCCAACTTCGTAAAAACTTGAGCTCCTCTCAGTCTGTCAAAGAGCTCCGAAATTAAAGGTAATGGGTATTTGTTCTTTATTGTGATTGCGTTGAGACCCCTGTAATCTATGCAGGGACGCAAATCACCCTCTTTCTTCCGAACAAAGAAAAACCCAGCTCCCGCGGGAGAGACAGACTTACGAATGAACCCCTTCTCTAAACTCTCTCTTATATAGGTCGACATGGCCTCCGACTCAGGTATCGACAGGGGGTAAACCCTGCCTTTAGGTGGAACCGAACCTGGGATAAGGTCTATGGCACAGTCATACGGCCTATGGGGTGGAAGAACCTCAGCACCCTGTTTGGAGAACACGTCAGCGAAATCCAGATAGGGTGTAGGTATGGGAGAGAGATCAGTAGATGCAACCGCAATGACCTTAGGTGGTAAGGGAAGACATCGGGACTGACATTTCGAACCCCAACTAATAATGCTGTCAGACTCCCAGTCAATGTGAGGAGCATGAGTCCGAAGCCATAGGAGACCCAGAAGGACGTCATCTATACCATCAGGCAAAAAAAGAAAAGAAATCTCCTCTATGTGACCCTGAGACAGGGAAAGGTGCAAGGGAACTGTCCTCAATGTAATGGAGTCAGACAACATAGTTCCATTAACAACACGGACAGGAATAGGCGCCTCTAACATGATAGAGGGAATATTGTGTCCCTTTACAAATCCTGCGTCGCCGGTAGGGGGGCCCTTGAGGGGGAGGTACTGTTACGGTTGCTGCGAGCGCTGGAGACTAAGTCCAGATTTCTTGCTACTGCACATGTGCGAGCACTGGAGACTAAGTCAGATTTCTTGCTACTGCACATGTGCGAGCGCCGGAGACTAAGTCCAGATTTCTTGCTACTGCACATGTGCGAGCGCCGGAGACTAAGTCCTATCTTGGAGCCATTGCACATGTGCGGGTGACATCATCGCTGACACGAGGTCACATGTCTCTGACACCTTCTATGCCGATTGGTCGCTGGTCATGTGCTTGTGATGCCTTGGTCGGTGATAGGCCAGCATGATGTCACTCCTGTCGTTCTGGCAGCGGATTGGCTCTGGTGTCCTCCATCTTGGATGAGGCACAGAGTCTATATAAGACCCTGACACACGCCGCATGGCGCTCAGTCCTCTTGGTTCATGCATAAGAGTAGACGCTCTGTGCGCGTTCCTCTAGGCATTCCTCTGTCTATGCTAGGTGAGCGCTACCGGCACGGTAGCATTCTTATACCTTACAGCTTCGGCTGCTGTCCGTATCCTTACCTCTTAGGGGAGCGGACATAGGCAGGTGCCTGAGGCACATGGTCTGGCTGGGCCTTGTGGTTCGACTCGTAGGTGGACGTTGCCGCTAGGGTAACGTTCCTTATACTGCGACTAGCAGTTGTTCGTATCCTCGCACACTAGGGGAGCGAACAGAGGTAGGAGCTTTGTGCGGCTTACGCTGCTGTTCGTCTCTTTTGCACCACTAGAAGAGCGGACCTAGGCAGGTGCCATATCTAGTGGTTCGTGTCCTCGCACACTAGTGGAGCGAACGCAGGTAGGAGCTTTGTGCGGCTTACGCTGCTGTTCGTCTCTTTTGCACCACTAGAAGAGCGGACCTAGGTAGGTGCCATTTCGCACACATTGCCTTTGTCTCTGTGATTATTAACAGAGATCATTCCACACACCCTCCAAGTAAGGGAGGAATTGCTTTACTTTCTTATTATATCCTTCTGTGAGTTAACAGAGGTATTGCACTCTGCCATAGTCTGCAGCAGAGTCTTTGCACGGTGGACCCTGACTGTCTGATACTCCTTTAGGTTATTATCAGACAGCCCCCCGTAACACCTAGTGGCATCCTAAACGTGGCTATTGTACTTTTGTCTATTCACACTATTGTAAAGATATTTGCAGCACCTCTGCCTGCATTGCACACTCAAACTTTTTTTAACTAAGCCATTATACTAGCAAACAGTCAGTGTACCTAGTGGCATCCTAAACGTGGCTATTGTACTTTTGTCTATTCACACTATTGTAAAGATATTTGCAGCACCTCTGCCTGCATTGCACACTCAAACTTTTTTTAACTAAGCCATTATACTAGCAAACAGTCAGTGTACCTAGTGGTATCCTAAACGTGGCTATTGTACTTTTGTCTATTCACACTATTGTAAAGATATTTGCAGCACCGCTGCCTGCATTGCACACTCAAACTTTTTTTAACTAAGCCGTTATACTAGCAAACAGTCAGTGTACCTAGTGGCATCCTAAACGTGGCTATTGTACTTTTGTCTATTCACACTATTGTAAAGATATTTGCAGCACCTCTGCCTGCATTGCACACTCAAAACTTTTTTTAACTAAGCCATTATACTAGCAAACAGTCAGTGTACCTAGTGGCATCCTAAACGTGGCTATTGTACTTTTGTCTATTCACACTATTGTAAAGATATTTGCAGCACCTCTGCCTGCATTGCACACTCAAACTCTTTTTAACTAAGCCATTATACTAGCAAACAGTCAGTGTACCTAGTGGCATCCTAAACGTGGCTATTGTACTTTTGTCTATTCACACTATTGTAAAGATATTTGCAGCACCTCTGCCTGCATTGCACACTCAAACTTTTTTTAACTAAGCCATTATACTAGCAAACAGTCAGTGTACCTAGTGGCATCCTAAACGTGGCTATTGTACTTTTGTCTATTCACACTATTGTACAGATATTTGCAGCACCTCTGCCTGCATTGCACACTCAAACTCTTTTTAACTAAGCCATTATACTAGCAAACAGTCAGTGTACCTAGTGGCATCCTTAACGTGGCTATTGTACTTTTGTGTAGTCACACTAGTGGAAAGATATTTGCAGCACGTCTGCCTGCATTGCACACTCAAACTTTTTTTAACTAAGCCATTATACTAGCAAGCAGTCAGTGTACCTAGTGGCATCATAAACGTGGCTATTGTACTTTTGTCTATTCACACTATTGTAAAGATATTTGCAGCACCTCTGTCTGCATTGCACACTCAAACTTTTTTTAACTAAGCCATTATACTAGCAAACAGTCAGTGTACCTAGTGGCATCCTAAACGTGGCTATTGTACTTTTGTCTATTCACACTATTGTAAAGATATTTGCAGCACCTCTGCCTGCATTGCACACTCAAACTTTTTTTAACTAAGCCATTATACTAGCAATCAGTCAGTGTACCTAGTGGCATCCTAAATGTGGCTATTGTACTTTTGTCTATTCACACTATTGTAAAGATATTTGCAGCACCTCTGCCTGCATTGCACACTCAAACTTTTTTTAACTAAGCCATTATACTAGCAAACAGTCAGTGTACCTAGTGGGATCCTAAACGTGGCTATTGTACTTTTGTCTATTCACACTACTGTAAAGATATTTGCAGCACCTCTGCCTGCATTGCACACTCAAACTTTTTTTAACTAAGCCATTATACTAGCAAGCAGTCAGTGTACCTAGTGGCATCCTAAACGTGGCTATTGTACTTTTGTCTATTCACACTATTGTAAAGATATTTGCAGCACCTCTGCCTGCATTGCACACTCAAACTCTTTTTAACTAAGCCATTATACTAGAAAACACTCAGTGTACCTAGTGGCATCCTAAACGTGGCTATTGTACTTTTGTCTATTCACACTATTGTAAAGATATTTGCAGCACCTCTGCCTGCATTGCACACTCAAACTTTTTTTAACTAAGCCATTATACTAGCAAACAGTCAGTGTATCTAGTGGGGTCCTAAACGTGGCTATTGTACTTTTGTTTATTCACACTACTGTAACGATATTTGCAGCACGTCTGCCTGCATTGCACACTCAAACTTTTTTTAACTAAGCCATTTTACTAGCAAACAGTCAGTGTACCTAGTGGCATCCTAAACGTGGCTATTGTACTTTTGTTTATTCACACTACTGTAACGATATTTGCAGCACGTCTGCCTGCATTGCACACTCAAACTTTTTTTAACTAAGCCATTTTACTAGCAAACAGTCAGTGTACCTAGTGGCATCCTAAACGTGGCTATTGTACTTTTGTCTATTCACACTATTGTAAAGATATTTGCAGCACCTCTGCCTGCATTGCACACTCAAACTTTTTTTAACTAAGCCATTATACTAGCAAACAGTCAGTGTACCTAGTGGCATCCTAAACGTGAGTATTGTAATTTTTGTGTAGTCACACTAGTGGAAAGATATTTGCAGCACGTCTGCCTGCATTGCACACTCAAACCTTTTTTTAACTAAGCCATTATACTAGCAAACAGTCAGTGTACCTAGTGGCATCCTAAACGTGGCTATTGTACTTTTGTCTATTCACACTATTGTAAAGATATTTGCAGCACCTCTGCCTGCATTTCACACTCAAACTTTTTTTAACTAAGCCATTATACTAGCAAACAGTCAGTGTACCTAGTGGCATCCTAAACGTGGCTATTGTACTTTTGTCTATTCACACTATTGTAAAGATATATGCAGCACCTCTGCCTCCATTGCACACTCAAACTTTTTTTAACTAAGCCATTATACTAGCAAACAGTCAGTGTACCTAGTGGCATCTTAAACGTGGCTATTGTACTTTTGTCTATTCACACTATTGTAAAGATATTTGCAGCACCTCTGCCTGCATTGCACACTCAAACTCTTTTTAACTAAGCCATTATACTAGCAAACACTCAGTGTACCTAGTGGCATCCTAAACGTGGCTATTGTACTTTTGTCTATTCACACTATAGCAAAGATATTTGCAGCACCTCTGCCTGCATTGCACACTCAAACTTTTTTTAACTAAGCCATTATACTAGCAAACACTCAGTGTACCTAGTGGCATCCTAAACGTGGCTATTGTACTTTTGTCTATTCACACTATTGTACAGATATTTGCAGCACCTCTGCCTGCATTGCACACTCAAACTCTTTTTAACTAAGCCATTATACTAGCAAACAGTCAGTGTACCTAGTGGCATCCTAAACGTGGCTATTGTACTTTTGTCTATTCACACTATTGTACAGATATTTGCAGCACCTCTGCCTGCATTGCACACTCAAACTCTTTTTAACTAAGCCATTATACTAGCAAACAGTCAGTGTACCTAGTGGCATCCTAAACGTGGCTATTGTACTTTTGTGTAGTCACACTAGTGGAAAGATATTTGCAGCACGTCTGCCTGCATTGCACACTCAAACTTTTTTTAACTAAGCCATTATACTAGCAAACACTCAGTGTACCTAGTGGCATCCTAAACGTGGCTATTGTACTTTTGTCTATTCACACTATTGTACAGATATTTGCAGCACCTCTGCCTGCATTGCACACTCAAACTCTTTTTAACTAAGCCATTATACTAGCAAACAGTCAGTGTACCTAGTGGCATCCTAAACGTGGCTATTGTACTTTTGTCTATTCACACTATTGTAAAGATATTTGCAGCACCTCTGCCTGCATTGCACACTCAAACTCTTTTTAACTAAGCCATTATACTAGCAAACAGTCAGTGTACCTAGTGGCATCCTAAACGTGGCTATTGTACTTTTGTCTATTCACACTATTGTAAAGATATTTGCAGCACCTCTGCCTGCATTGCACACTCAAACTTTTTTTAACTAAGCCATTATACTAGCAAACAGTCAGTGTACCTAGTGGCATCCTAAACGTGGCTATTGTACTTTTGTCTATTCACACTATTGTACAGATATTTGCAGCACCTCTGCCTGCATTGCACACTCAAACTCTTTTTAACTAAGCCATTATACTAGCAAACAGTCAGTGTACCTAGTGGCATCCTTAACGTGGCTATTGTACTTTTGTGTAGTCACACTAGTGGAAAGATATTTGCAGCACGTCTGCCTGCATTGCACACTCAAACTTTTTTTAACTAAGCCATTATACTAGCAAGCAGTCAGTGTACCTAGTGGCATCATAAACGTGGCTATTGTACTTTTGTCTATTCACACTATTGTAAAGATATTTGCAGCACCTCTGTCTGCATTGCACACTCAAACTTTTTTTAACTAAGCCATTATACTAGCAAACAGTCAGTGTACCTAGTGGCATCCTAAACGTGGCTATTGTACTTTTGTCTATTCACACTATTGTAAAGATATTTGCAGCACCTCTGCCTGCATTGCACACTCAAACTTTTTTTAACTAAGCCATTATACTAGCAATCAGTCAGTGTACCTAGTGGCATCCTAAATGTGGCTATTGTACTTTTGTCTATTCACACTATTGTAAAGATATTTGCAGCACCTCTGCCTGCATTGCACACTCAAACTTTTTTTAACTAAGCCATTATACTAGCAAACAGTCAGTGTACCTAGTGGGATCCTAAACGTGGCTATTGTACTTTTGTCTATTCACACTACTGTAAAGATATTTGCAGCACCTCTGCCTGCATTGCACACTCAAACTTTTTTTAACTAAGCCATTATACTAGCAAGCAGTCAGTGTACCTAGTGGCATCCTAAACGTGGCTATTGTACTTTTGTCTATTCACACTATTGTAAAGATATTTGCAGCACCTCTGCCTGCATTGCACACTCAAACTCTTTTTAACTAAGAAATTATACTAGCAAACACTCAGTGTACCTAGTGGCATCCTAAACGTGGCTATTGTACTTTTGTCTATTCACACTATTGTAAAGATATTTGCAGCACCTCTGTCTGCATTGCACACTCAAACTCTTTTTAACTAAGCCATTATACTAGCAAACAGTCAGTGTACCTAGTGGCATCCTAAACGTGAGTATTGTACTTTTGTGTAGTCACACTAGTGGAAAGATATTTGCAGCACGTCTGCCTGCATTGCACACTCAAACTTTTTTTAACTAAGCCATTATACTAGCAAACACTCAGTGTACCTAGTGGCATCCTAAACGTGGCTATTGTACTTTTGTCTATTCACACTATTGTAAAGATATTTGCAGCACCTCTGCCTGCATTGCACACTCAAACTTTTTTTAACTAAGCCATTATACTAGCAAACAGTCAGTGTACCTAGTGGCATCCTAAACGTGGCTATTGTACTTTTGTCTATTCACACTATTGTAAAGATATTTGCAGCACCTCTGCCTGCATTGCACACTCAAACTTTTTTTAACTAAGCCATTATACTAGCAAACAGTCAGTGTACCTAGTGGCATCCTAAACGTGGCTATTTTACTTTTGTCTATTCACACTATTGTAAAGATATTTGCAGCACCTCTGCCTGCATTGCACACTCAAACTCTTTTTAACTAAGCCATTATACTAGCAAACACTCAGTGTACCTAGTGGCATCCTAAACGTGGCTATTGTACTTTTGTCTATTCACACTATTGCAAAGATATTTGCAGCACCTCTGCCTGCATTGCACACTCAAACTTTTTTTAACTAAGCCATTATACTAGCAAACAGTCAGTGTACTTAGTGGCATCCTAAACGTGGCTATTGTACTTTTGTCTATTCACACTATTGTAAAGATATTTGCAGCACCTCTGCCTGCATTGCACACTCAAACTCTTTTTAACTAAGCCATTATACTAGAAAACACTCAGTGTACCTAGTGGCATCCTAAACGTGGCTATTGTACTTTTGTCTATTCACACTATTGTAAAGATATTTGCAGCACCTCTGCCTGCATTGCACACTCAAACTTTTTTTAACTAAGCCATTATACTAGCAAACAGTCAGTGTATCTAGTGGGGTCCTAAACGTGGCTATTGTACTTTTGTTTATTCACACTACTGTAACGATATTTGCAGCACGTCTGCCTGCATTGCACACTCAAACTTTTTTTAACTAAGCCATTTTACTAGCAAACAGTCAGTGTACCTAGTGGCATCCTAAACGTGGCTATTGTACTTTTGTTTATTCACACTACTGTAACGATATTTGCAGCACGTCTGCCTGCATTGCACACTCAAACTTTTTTTAACTAAGCCATTTTACTAGCAAACAGTCAGTGTACCTAGTGGCATCCTAAACGTGGCTATTGTACTTTTGTCTATTCACACTATTGTAAAGATATTTGCAGCACCTCTGCCTGCATTGCACACTCAAACTTTTTTTAACTAAGCCATTATACTAGCAAACAGTCAGTGTACCTAGTGGCATCCTAAACGTGAGTATTGTAATTTTTGTGTAGTCACACTAGTGGAAAGATATTTGCAGCACGTCTGCCTGCATTGCACACTCAAACCTTTTTTTAACTAAGCCATTATACTAGCAAACAGTCAGTGTACCTAGTGGCATCCTAAACGTGGCTATTGTACTTTTGTCTATTCACACTATTGTAAAGATATTTGCAGCACCTCTGCCTGCATTGCACACTCAAACTTTTTTTAACTAAGCCATTATACTAGCAAACAGTCAGTGTACCTAGTGGCATCCTAAACGTGGCTATTGTACTTTTGTCTATTCACACTATTGTAAAGATATATGCAGCACCTCTGCCTCCATTGCACACTCAAACTTTTTTTAACTAAGCCATTATACTAGCAAACAGTCAGTGTACCTAGTGGCATCTTAAACGTGGCTATTGTACTTTTGTCTATTCACACTATTGTAAAGATATTTGCAGCACCTCTGCCTGCATTGCACACTCAAACTCTTTTTAACTAAGCCATTATACTAGCAAACACTCAGTGTACCTAGTGGCATCCTAAACGTGGCTATTGTACTTTTGTCTATTCACACTATTGTACAGATATTTGCAGCACCTCTGCCTGCATTGCACACTCAAACTCTTTTTAACTAAGCCATTATACTAGCAAACAGTCAGTGTACCTAGTGGCATCCTAAACGTGGCTATTGTACTTTTGTCTATTCACACTATTGTACAGATATTTGCAGCACCTCTGCCTGCATTGCACACTCAAACTCTTTTTAACTAAGCCATTATACTAGCAAACAGTCAGTGTACCTAGTGGCATCCTAAACGTGGCTATTGTACTTTTGTCTATTCACACTATTGTAAAGATATTTGCAGCACCTCTGCCTGCATTGCACACTCAAACTTTTTTTAACTAAGCCATTATACTAGCAAACACTCAGTGTACCTAGTGGGATCCTAAACGTGGCTATTGTACTTTTGTCTATTCACACTATTGTACAGATATTTGCAGCACCTCTGCCTGCATTGCACACTCAAACTCTTTTTAACTAAGCCATTATACTAGCAAACAGTCAGTGTACCTAGTGGCATCCTAAACGTGGCTATTGTACTTTTGTGTAGTCACACTAGTGGAAAGATATTTGCAGCACGTCTGCCTGCATTGCACACTCAAACTTTTTTTAACTAAGCCATTATACTAGCAAACACTCAGTGTACCTAGTGGCATCCTAAACGTGGCTATTGTACTTTTGTCTATTCACACTATTGTACAGATATTTGCAGCACCTCTGCCTGCATTGCACACTCAAACTCTTTTTAACTAAGCCATTATACTAGCAAACAGTCAGTGTACCTAGTGGCATCCTAAACGTGGCTATTGTACTTTTGTGTAGTCACACTAGTGGAAAGATATTTGCAGCACGTCTGCCTGCATTGCACACTCAAACTTTTTTTAACTAAGCCATTATACTAGCAAGCAGTCAGTGTACCTAGTGGCATCCTAAACGTGGCTATTGCACTTTTGTCTATTCACACTATTGTAAAGATATTTGCAGCACCTCTGCCTGCATTGCACACTCAAACTCTTTTTAACTAAGCCATTATACTAGCAAACAGCCAGTGTACCTAGTGGCATACAAGAAGTGGCTGTTGTACTCCATTAGTGCCCCACTGGTGCAAATCTATGTGCAGCACCTCTGCATGACACCCTCCTGCTCTTTTTTTAATAAGCTATAATGATAGCAAAAAATACTGCCATTTAGTGGCATCATAGAACTGGCTGTTGTATTCCATTAGTGCCCCACTGGTGCCAAGCTATTTATAGCACCTCTACATGACACCCTCATGCACATTTTGCTACGCTAATGTTATAGCAAACTCAGGGAATGCATTGCTGCATTTGATAATTCGGAGGGATAGAAAGTCAGGCTTCCTTTAGCTTTTCCTTCTGTTCATAGACAGCATCTCCAAGAGCAATTTCCCCTCCACGTCTAAGTGTGGAGAGGCAGCTAGTGCGCATGCATGTGCCGATTTACCCCAGCTGCAGCCTAATTACAGTGTTTCGCCTAGTGACTATGCTCAGCCTGACTGTGCTATTCCTGACGCTAAGTCTTCATTTCGGGATACAGCGCATGCTCCCACACTAAGTGTGAAAAGCCTCTTTGCACAGGTGCTTGCATTCCGTGCCGGGTCTAAGTCCTGTTTTGTGCCTAGACACCATTCTAAAGCTGATAGTCTTTTTTCAGAGACTGTATTTTATGCTACTGAGCATGCTCAGGCACTTACTGCATCAGAGACTAGGTGCGGTAATGAACTCTTTGGCCCTGCCCCTGATGTGGGGGTCCCATATAGACCACAGGGCATCAGGTGTACTCCCAAATGGCTTGCCGAGGCCCACCCCTATGACTTGTCACCGCATTATTGATGGTCAGACGATGACTGGTGCGGTGTTTGGGTCATGGCAGCCATGAGGTCATCATTGAAGTTGCGGTTCCAAATAGGACGCTAGTTATGCCACTCATGACGATTCACTCTACTTTTGTCTCCAGGAGGTGCATTGTGGTTCACCCTGGTTTGGGGCGGACCCAGGTTATAAAAGGGGCTGGAGCCAACAAGGAGGTGCGCAGTCTTCTATTATGCTCCGAAAGAGCACACCTCCATGTGTTGAACCCATTGCGGCTTTAGGCCAGAGGTAGGCAAGGATAGGGTGTCGATGCAGGCCACCACCACAGTTGGTAACGCAGAACTTTTAAGACCAGCTCCTGTCCTACCAGTCCTGCTTGTGCAGCCCAGTGGCATTAACAGGCCTGCTGCTGCTGATGCGCCTGCTGTCCACAGGTGTGCCCCTACGCACACGGTCAGCGTACTCAATGGCCCCTGTGTTGTTAACAGTGAGTTCCTGGGCTGGGTGGGCATGTGGACCCTGTGACGCTAACAGGGCTCCCAGTCTCCAGATCCGAATGGCGTCTAACTCGGTTCAGGCTACTATTAGTTTTATAGCCACACAGCTCTGTATCCTCCACCAAACCTTCCAGTTGCCAACCTCTCCTTTTCCAACTGGGAGCACGGTGGACACTGACTGCTGATGGGGATATATACCTTTCTCTTTCTTTTCTTATTAATTTTCGTTATATAGCGGTAACATAGTATATACCACTTTATCCAAATCTGCCAGTCCCACTGTAACAGATGGTGTTTCTTCAGAAAATGTTACTGTTGCTTAACCACCAAATCCACGGACCAAAACTTTTTTCCCCTTTCCAACACACCTGTTTCCCTTTCCACCAGCATCTGTCCTTTTTCAACTCATTTTGGTATATGACCAAAAGTGCAACTCTGCAGGGACACCGTACTCAACGCCATCTCAGCACAGCAGCCAGCCCTCGGTCCCTCAGATGTGGACAAGTAAAAGACCATTTCCTCCTATCCATGACAAAGCGTTGAGATTCACTCTGTGCAGCACTGGTGTTTAGTGGAAAAGTAGATCTAAGATTGCGTACCACATTCTGCAGATACTCCTGTATACGTGCGTCCATTTCTATGGCAGGAATTATTTTGCCAAATTTTGTCTTGTACCGGGGATCTAACAGTGTGGCAACCCAGTATTCTGGATTACTTTGAATTCGTACAATCCGAGGGTCATGTTGTAGGTAGTGCAGCAAGAAGGCGCTCATGTGTCTTGTGCATCCAGGAGGACCAAGTCCTTGGTGTGTTGGTGGCAGAGAGGTGAGAATCGTGCCTCCTTCCTCTGCCCTCTCCCCACAACCTCGCACAACCGAAATGTGAGCAAGCTCTCACTCATCTGCTGAGTCTTCCATGCCCATCGCCAGTTCGTCCTCCATTTCTTCATGGGCTCCTGCACCTTCCTCAACACTTTTTGCTGATACTATGCACCCTTGTTAATCCCTCTCCCTCACCATGACTGCCGCATAGGTGCCGCTGACCATCTGGACCTCGTAGATCTTGTTATCCCTTCCGCATATGACTCCTCCTGTACTTCCTCCCCTTCCTCTTGTCCCAACACCTGACTCCGAATAATAATTACAGTGTGCTCCATCATGAAGATGACCAGAATTGTCACGCTGAGAATGACATTGCCAGTGCTAAACATCTTCGTCGACATTTGTAAACTGTGTAGCAGGGTGCATAGGTCCTTGATCTGACACCACTCCAGCAGCGTGATCTGCACCACCTCTTGATCAAGTTATCCCAGGCTATATGTCATTACGTATTGCAGCAGGGTTCGGCGGTGCTGCCACAAACGCTGCAACATGTGCAGATTCAAATTCCTGCGTGTGGGCACATCGCATTTCAGGCGTTTAACCACCAGACCTAAAGACTTCTGTAGCGACGAAAGTTGTTGAGCTGCTGTGTGCGCACGATGGAAGTGAGCACATAGCGAGCGTGCCCGCTGCACAAGGCCATGTAGGCCGTGATGGTGTTTTAAAAATTGCTGGAGAATTAGGTTCAACACGTGAGCCATCCAAGGCACGTGTGTCACATTGCCCTGATGATGGCCCGCAGCCAGGTTTGCATCATTGCCGCACACAGCTGTTAAGTCACCAACGGAGTCCGCTCCGTCAATTTGTACTCCGGTCGCCAGGTGACAACGTGTTCCTTTCATGAATAGTGCTGATGATGGGAGAGGAGTCGATGCCAGCGGCGCAGGTGGATGCAGGTTATGCTCACCCACTGGGCTGCATTACCTTGACAGATGCAGAATCTCTGGCTGAATGTAGCTGGTGGGTATCTCACAGATGAAATACCATCATTCAGCTACAACCAATGGAAAGACACCACACCCTTTTTTATGCCCATCCTGTCTGCAGACCACTGCCAGACATAGCTCTGCTTTTACCCCCAGTTCAGTTTTATGATTTTGTGTGCTTGTTACCTGACTACTTTTCCTGCTTGCTGTTTATGTACCTTGTTGGCCGATCTGCATTTCACCTCTGCTTGTTTTCTGATTAAGTCCTGGCCGTCCCATTCTGTTCCTGTTCCTCAATTAATGTTTTGACCCTGCCTGACTACTATTCTCTGGAACTGCAGCCTTCCACAGGTATTAATCACCTTGGGCCCTGTGCAATTCCTAATCCCTGTATAGGGGTTAAAGGGTTTCAGGGTTCTAGGGGTCCTGCTTGGTGAGTGGCTTCCCTCTAGCCTATCATTTACAGCCCATCTGAGTGTGTGTATCAAGGAAGGCGTTACACCGTGCTCTCTGCAGAAGGCCATGTGGGCCAGGATAGTGCTTTAAAAATTGCTGGACAACCAGGTTCAACACGTGAACCACACAAGGCACGGCACGTGTGTCACATTGTCACAGCGAAGGGCCGCACCCATGTTTGCATCATTGTCGCACCCGGCCTTCCCTGGCTGCTGGTTGAGTGGAGACAACCATTGATGAAACTCGGTCTCCAGAGCTAACCGTCCACAACTTCTCAGCGGTGTGACTCACATTTCCCATACATTTCAAAGTAAAACTTTGACCGCCTGATGGCATTGAGCTCTGCTGCCAGCATAGTAAGGAGGTGTGTGGTAGTCCTTGTGCGCAGTTACAAGGAAGGGTGGCCTGACCACACAGGGTTTGCGCCAAGGTGGAGGACCCACACGAGGTTGAAGAGGCAGAAGCAGTGTATTAACTTCTACATACAGAAGAAGGATTGAAACAACTCGTGGGGACGGCAAGACTTGTACAGCAGACTCTTCTCCATCTCTCCCCACAGTAACCCATTGCCCAGTCAGCGACATGTAACGCCCCTGTCCATGCTTACTGGGCCAATTGTCTGTGGTGAAATGCACCCTGTCACACAGAGTTTCTCAAGGAATCAGTGATGTTTAGTGCGACATGCTGGTGTAGCGCGTGCACGCCTTTGTTGGAGAAGGAGTGGCGTCTTGGCATCGGCTCTTGGGGCACTGCGATGGGCATAAGGTCTCGAAAATCCTCGGTTAAAAAGGTTGGAAAGGCAGCACTTTGGTAGCCAACAGTTTCCAGATGCTGAAAGTCAACCTCTAAGCCATGTCATGCCCTTCTAAAAGCATGTAAAACACAGCGCGGGGACTCCAACCACAGTCTCCCTCGTTGGCACTAATTGGGCCACACACACCCCACTTGACTGACATCAGTTGATGCCCCTTTTCAAAATGAAAAAGATGCTTTGCATGAAGCACTCTCAAAAATACGCGTGCCTTTCCCGTCCCCTGGCTGACCCAGGGGAAGAAAAGTCCTCTGAGAGCCATGACTTGTTCATCTTGGTTCTTTTAGAAACACAGCGAGGGGACTCCAACCACAGTCTTCCTCGTTTCCACTAACTGGGCCACACACACCCCACTTGACTGGCATCAGTTGACCCAATTTTCAAGATGAAAAAGATGCTTTGCATGAAGCACTCTCAAAAATACGCGTGCCTTTCCCGTCCCCTGGCTGACCCAGGGGAAGAAAAGTCCTCTGAGAGCCATGATTTGTTCATTTTGGTTCTTTTAGAAACACAGCGAGGGGACTCCAACCACAGTCTCCCTCGTTTCCACTAACTGGGCCACACACACCCCACTTGACTGGCATCGGTTGAGCCCCCTTTTGAAAAAGAAAAAGATGCTTTGCATGAAGCACTCTCAAGAATACGCGTGCCTTTCCCGTCCCCTGGCTGGCCCAGGGGAAGAAAAGTCCTCTGAGAGCCATGATTTGTTCATTTTGGTTCTTTTAGAAACACAGCGAGGGGACTCCAACCACAGTCTCCCTCGTTGGCACTAATTGGGCCACACACACCCCACTTGACTGACATCAGTTGATGCCCCTTTTCAAAAAGAAAAAGATGCTTTGCATGAAGCACTCTCAAAAATACGCGTGCCTTTCCCGTCCCCTGGCTGACCCAGGGGAAGAAAAGTCCTCTGAGAGCCATGACTTGTTCATCTTGGTTCTTTTAGAAACACAGCGAGGGGACTCCAACCACAGTCTCCCTCGTTTCCACTAACTGGGCCACACACACCCCACTTGAATGGCATCGGTTGAGCCCCTTTTGAAAAAGAAAAAGATGCTTTGCATGAAGCACTCTCAAAAATACGCGTGCCTTTCCCGTCCCCTGGCTGACCCAGGGGAAGAAAAGTCCTCTGAGAGCCATGACTTGTTCATCTTGGTTCTTTTAGAAACACAGCGAGGGGACTCCAACCACAGTCTCCCTCGTTTCCACTAACTGGGCCACACACACCCCACTTGACTGGCATCGGTTGAGCCCCCTTTTGAAAAAGAAAAAGATGCTTTGCATGAAGCACTCTCAAAAATACGCGTGCCTTTCCCGTCCCCTGGCTGACCCAGGGGAAGAAAAGTCCTCTGAGAGCCATGACTTGTTCATCTTGGTTCTTTTAGAAACACAGCGAGGGGACTCCAACCACAGTCTCCCTCTTTCCACTAACTGGGCCACACACACCCCACTTGACTGGCATCGGTTGAGCCCCCTTTTGAAAAAGAAAAAGATGCTTTGCATGAAGCACTCTCAAAAATACGCGTGCCTTTCCCTTCCCCTGGCTGACCCAGGGGAAGAAAAGTCCTCTGAGAGCCATGATTTGTTCATCTTGGTTCTTTTAGAAACACAGCGAGGGGACTCCAACCACAGTCTCCCTCGTTTCCACTAACTGGGCCACACACACCCCACTTGACTGGCATCGGTTGAGCCCCCTTTTGAAAAAGAAAAAGATGCTTTGCATGAAGCACTCTCAAAAATACGCGTGCCTTTCCCGTCCCCTGGCTGACCCAGGGGAAGAAAAGTCCTCTGAGAGCCATGATTTGTTCATTTTGGTTCTTTTAGAAACACAGCGAGGGGACTCCAACCACAGTCTCCCTCGTTGGCACTAATTGGGCCACACACACCCCACTTGACTGACATCAGTTGATGCCCCTTTTCAAAAAGAAAAAGATGCTTTGCATAAAGCACTCTCAAAAATACGCGTGCCTTTCCCGTCCCCTGGCTGACCCAGGGGAAGAAAAGTCCTCTGAGAGCCATGTCCACATTGTCAGTGGACAGACACGTGTGCTTATCTGCCAGCAGACCCCCAGCAGCACTGAAGACAGGTTCCGAGAGAACGCTGGCTGCAGGACACGACAAGATCCCCAAGGCGTACGTGGTGAGCTCAGGCAATTTATCCAGATTGGAAGCCTAAAATGAGCAGGGCTCAAGTTGCACAATAATGGAATCGATGTTTCCTTGCATATACTCATATATCTGTGTGTCCTCCTCTTTTTCCTTGTCCAGCTGTTTTGTTTTCGCATGAGTATATGTCCTTGTCACTTTCCCATGTGTTTGAGTTGTTTGTCACCTTTAGGACACCTTTGAGGGTGTTTTCTAGGTGTTTTTCTGTGTTTGTGATTGCCTGCCATTGTTTCCTATGCAGTTCGAGTTCGGTTCGTCGAACGTTCGACGAACCGAACTCGAACGGGACGTCCGTTCGGCGAACCGACCTCGAGCTGAACCAGGACCGGTTCGCTCATCTCTAGTGTCGACCTTTAAATGCAGGAACTATTGCAGAAAAAAGTGCCACTCCCCTAGCAGGAATTGAACCAGTAAACTAAGAAAACTGCTTGCTAATTAATATGGGATATTCCACAGAGTTGCAGAAAACATATAGGGTTTAAAAAAAAAAAAAAAGAGTGTTGCCTTCACTAAAAAGCTGTTTTTCATTTTAGTAGTTGAATCTTGCCTCATTTGAGCTGGAGTTAACAGGTCAATTGGATATATTGATGATTGTAAGTTTTTTCCTCAAACGGTATGTAGTTTTCTTATTATCTTTGGCAGGAGAGCCTAGAAACTTTACCATTCAGTTCCAATATTCTATGGATAAGTAAGGTAATTGGAGGTCAAATGACAGGCCACAATGGCCAACCAATTGCGTCGGCCTTTGAATGTCGAAACAAGAACAGAAAAAATTGCATTCCCATACCTGGAGTCGAACCCAGGCCGCCTGGCTGAGAACCAGGAATCCTAACCGCTAGACAATATGAGAAATGTTTTGGGGCTCAGTTATATTGATCAATGCAATTGCTAAATATCTCCTTTTTCCTAATATTCATGGCAGGTATGCAATTCATTATTTACATGTTCAAGTTAGCAAGTAGCATTTTTCATTGAAACAACAAAGAGCCAGCACCAATGTGCACTAAGGCATCAAATATTCCAAACTGCATTATAAAAAATTTTTTTTTTTTTTTTTTTTTGAGATTTTTGGCAAAAAATTGCAATTTCTTGAGCTGCTTCGCCACGTCACGGCAAATCTCATTTGAAGCAGTCCTACACTAAAATATTTTTATAAAATGTGCCATGCGGCCTCACATATAAATAGCAGAACTGCTCTCAGCAGCACTCACCTGGTCTATTGCAGTCCCGTACCCATGACTGAGTCATGGCTGTGGGCGGGACAGGTCCAAGCAAATGCTGCATGAAGTATATATATAGCCTGTGGACAAAGCCTGATGACCCAATGTGAACAGTCACCAAACGCCAAAATCTATACAGATGGAATACATCCCAAATTGGGGTGCATAGCAAGGTGGAGGTCAACCACCGACCAATTCAACAAAGAAACAACAAAGAGCCAGCACCAATGTGCACGAAGGCATCAAATATTCCAAACTGCATTATAAAAATTTTTTTTTTTTTTTTTTTTTTTTGAGATTTTTGGCAAAAAATTGCAATTTCTTGAGCTGCTTCGCCACGTCACGGCAAATCTCATTTGAAGCAGTCCTACACTAAAATATTTTTATAAAATGTGCCATGCGGCCTCACATATAAATAGCAGAACTGCTCTCAGCAGCACTCACCTGGTCTATTGCAGTCCCGTACCCATGACTGAGTCATGGCTGTGGGCGGGACAGGTCCAAGCAAATGCTGCATGAAGTATATATATAGCCTGTGGACAAAGCCTGATGACCCAATGTGAACAGTCACCAAACGCCAAAATCTATACAGATGGAATACATCCCAAATTGGGGTGCATAGCAAGGTGGAGGTCAACCACCGACCAATTCAACAAAGAAACAACAAAGAGCCAGCACCAATGTGCACTAAGGCATCAAATATTCCAAACTGCATTATAAAAATTTTTTTTTTTTTTTTTTTTTGAGATTTTTGGCAAAAAATTGCAATTTCTTGAGCTGCTTCGCCACGTCACGGCAAATCTCATTTGAAGCAGTCCTACACTAAAATATTTTTATAAAATGTGCCATGCGGCCTCACATATAAATAGCAGAACTGCTCTCAGCAGCACTCACCTGGTCTATTGCAGTCCCGTACCCATGACTGAGTCATGGCTGTGGGCGGGACAGGTCCAAGCAAATGCTGCATGAAGTATATATATAGCCTGTGGACAAAGCCTGATGACCCAATGTGAACAGTCACCAAAAGCCATTTGCTTGGACCTGTCCCGCCCACAGCCATGACTCAGTCATGGGTACGGGATTGAAATAGACCAGGTGAGTGCTGCTGAGAGCAGTTCTACTATTCATATATGAGGCCGTATGGCACATTTTATAAAAATATTTTAGTGTAGGACTGCCTCTAATGAGATTTGCCGTGACGTGGCGAGGCAGCTCAAGAAATTGCAATTTTTTGCCAAAAATCTCAAAATTTTTATAATAAGTACAGTTTGGAATGTTTAGTGCTGAAGTGCACATTTGGTGCTGGCTTTTTGTTTTTTCTTCATTGAATTGGTCGGTGGTTGACCTCCACCTTGCTATGCACCCCAATTTGGGATGTATTCCATCTGTCTAGATTTTGGCGGTTGGTGACTGTTCACATTAAGTCATCAGGCTTTGTCCACAGGCTATTTACTTCATGCAGCATTTGCTTGGACCTGTCCCGCCCACAGCCATGACTCAGTCATGGGTACGGGATTGAAATAGACCAGGTGAGTGCTGCTGAGAGCAGTTCTACTATTCATATATGAGGCCGTATGGCACATTTTATAAAAATATTTTAGTGTAGGACTGCCTCTAATGAGATTTGCCGTGACGTGGCGAGGCAGCTCAAGAAATTGCAATTTTTTGCCAAAAATCTCAAAATTTTTATAATAAGTACAGTTTGGAATGTTTAGTGCTGAAGTGCACATTTGGTGCTGGCTTTTTGTTTTTTCTTCATTGAATTGGTCGGTGGTTGACCTCCACCTTGCTATGCACCCCAATTTGGGATGTATTCCATCTGTCTAGATTTTGGCGGTTGGTGACTGTTCACATTAAGTCATCAGGCTTTGTCCACAGGCTATTTACTTCATGCAGCATTTGCTTGGACCTGTCCCGCCCACAGCCATGACTCAGTCATGGGTACGGGATTGAAATAGACCAGGTGAGTGCTGCTGAGAGCAGTTCTACTATTCATATATGAGGCCGTATGGCACATTTTATAAAAATATTTTAGTGTAGGACTGCCTCTAATGAGATTTGCCGTGACGTGGCGAGGCAGCTCAAGAAATTGCAATTTTTTGCCAAAAATCTCAAAATTTTTATAATAAGTACAGTTTGGAATGTTTAGTGCTGAAGTGCACATTTGGTGCTGGCTTTTTGTTTTTTCTTCATTGAATTGGTCGGTGGTTGACCTCCACCTTGCTATGCACCCCAATTTGGGATGTATTCCATCTGTCTAGATTTTGGCGGTTGGTGACTGTTCACATTAAGTCATCAGGCTTTGTCCACAGGCTATTTACTTCATGCAGCATTTGCTTGGACCTGTCCCGCCCACAGCCATGACTCAGTCATGGGTACGGGATTGAAATAGACCAGGTGAGTGCTGCTGAGAGCAGTTCTACTATTCATATATGAGGCCGTATGGCACATTTTATAAAAATATTTTAGTGTAGGACTGCCTCTAATGAGATTTGCCGTGACGTGGCGAGGCAGCTCAAGAAATTGCAATTTTTTGCCAAAAATCTCAAAATTTTTATAATAAGTACAGTTTGGAATGTTTAGTGCTGAAGTGCACATTTGGTGCTGGCTTTTTGTTTTTTCTTCATTGAATTGGTCGGTGGTTGATCTCCACCTTGCTATGCACCCCAATTTGGGATGTATTCCATCTGTCTAGATTTTGGCGGTTGGTGACTGTTCACATTAAGTCATCAGGCTTTGTCCACAGGCTATTTACTTCATGCAGCATTTGCTTGGACCTGTCCCGCCCACAGCCATGACTCAGTCATGGGTACGGGATTGAAATAGACCAGGTGAGTGCTGCTGAGAGCAGTTCTACTATTCATATATGAGGCCGTATGGCACATTTTATAAAAATATTTTAGTGTAGGACTGCCTCTAATGAGATTTGCCGTGACGTGGCGAGGCAGCTCAAGAAATTGCAATTTTTTGCCAAAAATCTCAAAATTTTTATAATAAGTACAGTTTGGAATGTTTAGTGCTGAAGTGCACATTTGGTGCTGGCTTTTTGTTTTTTCTTCATTGAATTGGTCGGTGGTTGACCTCCACCTTGCTATGCACCCCAATTTGGGATGTATTCCATCTGTCTAGATTTTGGCGGTTGGTGACTGTTCACATTAAGTCATCAGGCTTTGTCCACAGGCTATTTACTTCATGCAGCATTTGCTTGGACCTGTCCCGCCCACAGCCATGACTCAGTCATGGGTACGGGATTGAAATAGACCAGGTGAGTGCTGCTGAGAGCAGTTCTACTATTCATATATGAGGCCGTATGGCACATTTTATAAAAATATTTTAGTGTAGGACTGCCTCTAATGAGATTTGCCGTGACGTGGCGAGGCAGCTCAAGAAATTGCAATTTTTTGCCAAAAATCTCAAAATTTTTATAATAAGTACAGTTTGGAATGTTTAGTGCTGAAGTGCACATTTGGTGCTGGCTTTTTGTTTTTTTTTTAGCATTTTTCATTGTATTTTCCAATATTTTTCCATATGCTTGAGGCATTATACCATTATCTAAGTTTGATGTGCAGCCTTATCCTTATATAGTATGTATTTTTTTTGGCTTGCACTCAGAATATATATATTAGTGCTCGCTTCAGTTATCCTATTCAGTTATATGTAGTTTTTTTTTCTGAATGTGAACACAGCTCCGCCCCTTTCGGCCATGTTGCCTTCACTAAAAAGCTGTTTTTCATTTTAGTAGTTGAATCTTGCCTCATTTGAGCTGGAGTTATCAGGTCTATTGGATATATTAAAGATTGTAAGTTTTTTCCTCAGACGGTATGTAGTTTCCTCATTATCTTTGGCAGGAGAGCCTAGAAACTTTGCCATTCAGTTCCAATATTCTATGGATAAGTAAGGAAATTGGAGGTCAAATGACAGGCCACAATGGCCAACCAATTGCGTCGGCCTTTGAATGTCGAAACAAGCACAGAAATATTTGCAATCCCATACCGGGAGTTCAAACCCGGGCCGCCTGGATGAGAACCAGGAATCCTAACCGTCAGACCATATGGGAAATGTTGTGCTGTGTAGTTGATGATGTAGAAAAAAAGAACTTTATTTCTTTGAGTAAGCAACAACTGCACGTTTGCAACAGATACTTTCCTTGTTAGCACAATAGGTGGCGCGTCAATCTCTAAAGCCAGATTTCCCCCTCACAATTAGGTGTGCGATCTCGTATGCGATGTGACACGCCCAGGTCGCATATGCGATTTAATGAGATCGCACGTAGGTTGTTAATTTGCTGTCACACGTGCGTTAGTAGTCTTTTTTTAATTGATTAATATTGTGTGCGATCTATAATGTCATGTGTTTTCTGACGTATGCATTGTGCACCCTTTTTTTAAATTTAAATTACAATCATCAATAGAAGCAATTACGTTATTTTTTTGTTTTATAAAATACACCAAAACTATGTGCGCTGCATTCAAGACCATTAAAGGCTTGCAATGCATGTTTAATCTGTAAACCCACTATAAAAATATCGCACGTGCGTTAACATTGCAAATTGTTTTTTTTTTCTTTGAATTGTCATTCTTGTTTTTGTAACTTGCTAGGTTATGGCTTGATTTTAATAAAGCTTATGAATCATGGCAGTGTTTCAAGACATTGCAGGATGCCATTTAAAGAGAGATTAAGCCATAACGCAAGTGCGATTAATTAAATGTATGGGGATTAGCGTAAAAACTTGACGTTCAACAACTCACCCGCACAGCTTCTGACGTATATAAGTTGGATTATCAAAACCCTATGATGGTTGTCACACGTTTCAATTGACTAGGTTCGTACAACAAAATGTCCAATGTATGAGGAATAAATGACGTGTATGCGATCACCGTATTTGCGTTCAATCTTGATCGCACGGAGGTGTCACTCGCAAATACGTCACGAATGATGCCGGATGTGCGTCACTTACAACTTGACCCCGACGACGGATAGAAAGATCTATTAAAGTGTGCAAAGCAGGCTTTAAGGTCATGATTGTTATCCTCACATGGGGCACTTTTCTTTGGAGATTTTTTTCTCCATCTTGACTAGAAAGCCACATTTGTTTCCACTGAGTACCAAAAATTAACAATTATATATTGAGGGGTTTGAGTCCCTTGACACCAAGTAGTTGAAAGTCGAAGGTAAAAATGATTTCTGATATGAGCTCAAATGGCTTTTTGGGCAAAAGAATGGAATGAAAGGCTAAAAGCTCTTGTGGTCAGCATTTTTCGCTGCAAAGAGCAATTTTAAACTAAACTAACTTTGTCTGCAAGGTATGTGTCGACCTTTGAATGCAGGAACTATTGCAGAAAAAAGTGGCACTCCTCTATCAGGAATTGAACCAGTAAACTAAGAAAACTGCTTGCTAATTAATATGGGATATTCCACAGAGTTGCAGAAAAAATAAAGGGTTTTTAAAAAAAAAAAAAAAGATTGTTGCCTTCACTATAAAGCTGTTTTTCATTTTAGTAGTTGATCTTGCCTCATTTGAGCTGGAGTTAACAGGTCAATTGGATATATTGAAGATTGTAAGTTTTTTCCTCAGACGGAATGTAGTTCCCTCATTATCTTTAACAGGAGAGCTGAGAAACTTTACCATTCAGTTCCAATATTCTATGGATAAGTAAGGAAATTGGAGGTCAAATGACAGGCCACAATAGCCAACCAATTGCGTCGGCCTTTGAATGAGCTGCAGAAGACACCGCCGCTCCTGTCACCTCCACGCAGCTAATGAAGGGAATAGCGAGATCAGCTGAGCTGTCACTGAGGTTACTCGCGGCCAACGCTGAATACAGCTGATCGCGTTGTTCCCTTCATTAGCTGTTTGGAGGTAACAGGAGCGGCGGTGTCTTCTGCAGCTCCGGTCACCTTCATGCAGCAGAGCTGGAAGCGACGCTTGACCATCCTGGAGTACGCCGGACATGGAGGGCTTTTTCGGGCTTCTTAAAGTGGTGAACCAGGGTATATGTTTGTGGGGGTTTTTTCCAATAAAGAATTGTTCAGGTGTGTGTGTTTATTTACTGTAATTTACAGATTAATCAAGGAATGTATCTCGGGGAGACGCCTGACATTATTAATCTAGGACTTATTGGCAGCTATGGGCTGCCAAAAACTCCTTATTACCCCGATTTGCCAACGCACCAGGGCAAATCGGGAAGAGCCGGGTTCAGTCCCAGAACTGTCACATATAATGTATGCTGATATAACAATGGTCTGCACTCAATTTAAAGAAGATGGCGGTGCACGTGAAAAGAGGGTGATGCCCTAAAGTCATATAATAATAGATTCACTGCACTCAATATGTAAATTTGCAAGAAGGTGAAAAATCATTTATTTTAAACAGGTGATCAAGCAACATCCAACGACGTTTCGACCCACCTGGGTCTTAGTCAAGTCGCTAGGTGAAAAGATACAAAACATATGATCAAAATACAGCAAAAAATTATATACAATAACTACTATATACATATTAAAGAGATATATACAGGATATATACTAACTATGTACAGATCAAGACAACTGGTCATAAAGTACTGTCATGTTTAATTTGTTGTATAGGCTATAGTAGCTAGGTGGCATTTTAAATATAGTATATGCAAATAAAGGGTTTTTTTGCAAGAAAACAATGTAAACATAAATATAGCAACCTCAGTATTAATAAAACAGACAAAATTCCTGTTGGTAAAAAGGGGGGGTTATTACATGCTGGTATGGAACAATTTAAGAAAAAATAAAAAAAGACGTATACAATTGTATAGTACACCGGCTAAGATACGGTACCTGTATAATAGGTGACTGAAGGGTGAGGGATGATGTGCACTGAAGCATGGAAGTATAAGGAAAAGTGCCTGGTGGGAATAGAACATAGTAAACAACGGATATAGTACACAGAATGCAATAAATGTAACCATAGAGATAATAGAAAAGAAGTTACCTTGGGGATATATATGTTATGCAGGCGCAGCAGCGCTATTGCTATTTGAATCTTGTGCCCTAAGGCATAGTGGAGGAGGGGGAGTATATATCTAAGATAGATAAGGAGATCAGCCAATCAGGGATCAGAAATGTGGGGGCTTGGTATCGAACATGTGATGACACGTCATAGATGAGGACGTGGCAGTGAGAGCCTGGAGTAAATGGCTCATGCGCAGTAAAGCAGCGTTAGACATTATGCCAGTGTGTGGGAGATACATATGCAGTGTCTGCGCAAGCGTAGTAAATATACGTAGACCGGGCCGAAAAGTTGCGTAAATATACGTAAACTGCGTAGCGTGTATCACGCACGCGCAGTGAGAAAAACTGCTCGGCTAGTGTAACAGTGTGAAGCGCTGACATGTAGAGAGGCTGGGTGAAGCCAGGGAGCGTGGGTAGTAAAGAGATGTAGTCTTACGTAATAGACGTAAGTGTCTAGAGCATGCGTAGTGAAGGGAGAAGAGAACTTGGAAACGGAAGGAGAAATGTATAGGTGTAAAAAGGAAGTAAATAAGAGCGTGGAGCTGATGTATATGAACTGTGCATCATGAAGTACAGGGAACTACATATGGGTGAAGGGGCTATGAATATAGTAGGGTAATGTATATAGTATAAATAGGATGAATATGAAAATGATAAGATAAGATAATTATGAGTGAAAGAAAAGGTAATAAAGGCAATGACCAGTAAAAGAATTAGGAGATGGGAAATGAAGAATAAAAGAACTGAAAGTAAGTGAATAGAAATAAAAGTGAATCATGAAAATAAAAATAAAAAATAAAAAATAAAAAATAAAAAATAAAAATAAAAAATAAAAATAAATAGTTATAAATAAAAATGGAAAAAAGGAAAAAATAGGGAAAAGGGGAAAAAATATAGAAAACAGAAAGAAATGAAAAAAGAAGAAAGAAGAATGAAAAGTGAGATTGAAAAAATAAAAAATAAAAAATAAAAAATAAAAAATAAAAATAATAAAAATTAAAATAAAAATAGAAATAAATAATAAAAAATAATGAAAATAAAATAGAAAATAAGTGAAGAAAGAAAATAGAATACAATGGGAATTATAAGATAAAATAAATGAAAATAAAAATAATGGAATGTCCAAGGAGAGTTAGAAATTGGGGGAAAAAGAAGGAGATATGTCTGTAAATAATGGTTATATTGGCAAAAAGAAAATAAAATATGTAAACAGTAACCAGAAAATATCATTTAAAGTAAAAAAAGGGGAGAGGGAGAAGAGTAGATAGAAAAAGCGTGAGTACTAAAGTCGGTGGTGGGGAGAGGAGGGGGGGGGGAGAAGGGGGAGGTAAAAGAGGTAGACAGTAGAAAAGGAGGGGGTGAGGATAGCCGGTGTACTTACCAAAGGATACCAAGTCAGCGGTTCTGGGGAAGAGAAAACAAGGTCATAATATAATCAGAGACAACAAGAAAATGCTACCATGAGTTCAAAATGTTAAATCAAGTTCACGGTTCATGCCTTTAGGGTGTAGTGTTTGTAAAGTGAAGATCCAAAAGGACTCGCAGTCTTTGAGAATCCTAATATGATTACCACCTCTACGCGGTCTAGGAACCTGTTCGATCACTTGGAATCGTAACTGAGAAACCGTATGAGGGGCTGAACAAAAATGGTGTGGGATGGGAAGCCAGGTTTTCTTACACCTGATGGTGGATTTGTGTGAGGCTATCCTGTCTCTCACATGTTGGGAAGTCTCACCAACATAAAGAAGACCACAGGGGCATTTGATCAAGTAAACTACGAAATTAGAATCGCAAGTGAAGAAACCTTTTATAGGGAAACTCTTGCCAGACTGAGGATGTAAGACCACCGGGGATTTAATGACGTTAGAACAGGCTGCACAGCCAAGGCAGGGAAAAGTCCCTGTTTTTTGTGTATTCAAGAATTGTTGAATAGGCTGTCTGGTTAAACTGCCAATATCTGCTCGAACAAGATTATCCCTAATGTTACGTGATCTCTTAGTGCAAATAAGAGCTGGTGCTTTAAATGCGTGAATCTGGGGATAAGCAGTAGAAAGTAGTGACCAGTGTCTACGAATACAGGCGTAGATTTTAGGCATGATAGGATGGTATGTATGCACGAATGGTATGCGTTCAGTATTAGTATTATTGTAGTTACGTGTAGGTGTGGTTCTCTGTCTCTCTTGTCTTAACAAGGAGAGAGGGTAATCCCAATCTTGGAATTTTTTTTGACATATCATCGAGTCTAGTGGAAAGTGTGGCAGTATCTGAGACTATCCTAGCCACTCTTTGGAACTGAGAGCGAGGTAAACTATCCTTAGTGGCTCGTGGGTGGCAACTGGAATATAGAAGTAATGAGTTGGTATCAGTAGGTTTGGTATATAAGTCTGTAATGAGAAGTCCTGTGTCATCCTTTATTATTTGAGTATCCAGAAATGAAATTTGCTGGGTACTGGATTGAACCGTGAATTGAAGTTCAGCCCTAACTGAGTTAAGTTGAGTAACGAACAGATCAAGGCATTCAGGAGAGCCGTGCCAGATGAAAAAAATATCGTCTATATATCTTAGCCAATTAGTGGCGAATTGGTCGAAAAGAGTGTTAGAGTAGACGTGGTCATGTTCGAAACGATCCATGTAACAGTTGGCATACGCTGGCGCCATATTAGAGCCCATGGCTGTGCCCCGTATTTGGAGGTAATATTGATCACCAAACAAAAAGAAGTTTTCATGGAGAACTAATTGCAAGATATCCAAGCACAGTGAAACTGAGTTACTAGATAAATCAGAATCCACAAGTAGAGTCTTTACTGCCTCTATACCTTTAGAATGTTCTATTGATGTGTAGAGACTTTGCACATCAAGAGTCACTAGTAGACTGTGGGGAGGAATTGATTTCAAATTATGAATAATTCTGAGGAAATGACTTGTGTCAAGTATAAAGGAACGTAACTTTCTTGTTAGTGGTGTCAGAATTTTTTCCAGGAAAATGGACAGGGGGGATAGGATCGAGTTAGTAGATGCTACAATAGGGCGACCAGGGGGAGAAGATAAAGATTTATGTATTTTTGGTAAAGCATAGATGACAGGAGTGATAGGATGTGTATTGGTCAAGAAGTCCACGGTTTTTTGGTCTATGGTATTCAATTGTAAATAGTGACTTAAGCAAAGTTGTATTTTGTTCCGTATAGAGGATGTAGGATCATTGGGAATAGATCGGCATGTGTCACTATCACTTATCTGTCTGCGAATCTCAGCTAAATAGGCATGTCGATCTAAAATAACTGTAGCTCCACCCTTATCGGCGGGCTTGATAATTATATTTTTATTGTTTTTTAGTGAATCAATAGCCAGCTTCTCATTGTTGGAGAGATTATGTCTAATAGGCAAATGTCCTGAATGTTGTGCCCGGATGATGTCCCTGATGTCTCTGTCTAGCAAATCAATGTAAGTTTCGGTAGCATGGTAAGTAGAAGGTGGTTTATACGTACTAGGTTTTCTCAGGCCGTAGTGTGATATGGATAAATCAGGTGGCGTGCTACATACGGCAGGTAGTTGAGAAATAGACATAACATTAGAGATACCAAAATGCGTTTTGAGTCGTAGATTACGGTAAAAACGTTGCAAATCTTTTTCCAGTTGGAATGTATCCCAACGAGGAGTTGGGCAAAATGATAAGCCTTTTTGTAGAACATTAAGTTCAGTTGGTGATAAGTTATATGAGGAGATATTGACTACCAGGTTTGATTTCTTACCTGGGTCTGGGAGCGCGTGTTCATACGTGGACCGGGACCGGTAGGCGGACCGCCTTGTGGGTAGCCTCGTCCTCTCTTTTGAGATAAAAAACGAGGTGGTAGCCGGGGTCCAGAAGAATTGTCGCTGTCGGAGCCGGAGGTTCCGTAGGATCTTGGTCCAGGGGGTCTGCGCCATGTGGTGGATCCGGAAGGCTCGCTCCATCTGTATACTCTGTTGGTTAAATAATCTTCAGTATCCCTCTGAAATTTTTGTTTTTTGCGGTCCTGGAGTACCTGACGGTGTTCCTCAAGGATAGATTCCGTTCTGGATTTAAGGCTGTCCCAATCTGGTGGAGATAATGTTGATGTTAATTGTGTCTCGATGGCAGTGATTTTTTCTTGTGACTCAATAATAGCCCCTTGGAGGTATTCAATGTTCAACAGAATAAGATCAAGGGAGCACTTGTTAAGGATCTGCTGGAATCGATCACAGAACTCCTTTTTGTCTGAAAAAATGGTAGGTCTTAAATGGCTTCTAAGGCCCCGAGGAATTTTGTTCTGCCTATAATACTCTGCCAACGTTGCACAGTGGAGATCATAGGACAGTAGGCGTTTTCTTTCCTTCTCGTAGTCACGACTCCGTATTTCACTGGTGGGTGTGGAAAGAAACTCACCAGACGAAGTTACACGTGAAATGATCTGTGTGGCTTCTGTAGCATTATAAGCAAAGGTTGAAGTCATCATTTAGGAGCGGTGCAGGTAGACCAAACAAAGACTATGATGATATAACAATGGTCTGCACTCAATTTAAAGAAGATGGCGGTGCACGTGAAAAGAGGGCGATGCCCTAAAGTCATATAATAATAGATTCACTGCACTCAATATGTAAATTTGCAAGAAGGTGAAAAATCATTTATTTTAAACAGGTGATCAAGCAACATCCAACGACGTTTCGACCCACCTGGGTCTAAGTCAAGTCGCTAGGTGAAAAGATACAAAACATATGATCAAAATACAGCAAAAAATTATATACAATAACTACTATATACATATTAAAGAGATATATACAGGATATATACAAACTATGTACAGATCAAGACAACTGGTCATAAAGTACTGTCATGTTTAATTTGTTGTATAGGCTATAGTAGCTAGGTGGCATTTTAAATATAGTATATGCAAAAAAAGGGTTTTTTTGCAAGAAAACAATGTAAACATAAATATAGCAACCTCAGTATTAATAAAACAGACAAAATTCCTGTTGGTAAAAAGGGGGGGGTTATTACATGCTGGTATGGAACAATTTAAGAAAAAATAAAAAAAAGACGTATACAATTGTATAGTACACCGGCTAAGATACGGTACCTGTATAATAGGTGACTGAAGGGTGAGGGATGATGTGCACTGAAGCATGGAAGTATAAGGAAAAGTGCCTGGTGGGAATAGAACATAGTAAACAACGGATATAGTACACAGAATGCAATAAATGTAACCATAGAGATAATAGAAAAGAAGTTACCTTGGGGATATATATGTTATGCAGGCGCAGCAGCGCTATTGCTATTTGAATCTTGTGCCCTAAGGCATAGTGGAGGAGGGGGAGTATATATCTAAGATAGATAAGGAGATCAGCCAATCAGGGATCAGAAATGTGGGGGCTTGGTATCGAACATGTGATGACACGTCATAGATGAGGACGTGGCAGTGAGAGCCTGGAGTAAATGGCTCATGCGCAGTAAAGCAGCGTTAGACATTATGCCAGTGTGTGGGAGATACATATGCAGTGTCTGCGCAAGCGTAGTAAATATACGTAGACCGGGCCGAAAAGTTGCGTAAATATACGTAAACTGCGTAGCGTGTATCACGCACGCGCAGTGAGAAAAACCGCTCGGCTAGTGTAACAGTGTGAAGCGCTGACATGTAGAGAGGCTGGGTGAAGCCAGGGAGCGTGGGTAGTAAAGAGATGTAGTCTTACGTAATAGACGTAAGTGTCTAGAGCATGCGTAGTGAAGGGAGAAGATAACTATTTATTTTTATTTTTTATTTTTTATTTTTTAGTTTTTAGTTTTTATTTTTTAGTTTTATTTTCATGATTCACTTTTATTTCTATTCACTTACTTTCAGTTCTTTTATTCTTCATTTCCCATCTCCTAATTCTTTTACTGGTCATTGCCTTTATTACCTTTTCTTTCACTCATAATTATCTTATCTTATCATTTTCATATTCATCCTATTTATACTATATACATTACCCTACTATATTCATAGCCCCTTCACCCATATGTAGTTCCCTGTACTTCATGATGCACAGTTCATATACATCAGCTCCACGCTCTTATTTACTTCCTTTTTACACCTATACATTTCTCCTTCCGTTTCCAAGTTCTCTTCTCCCTTCACTACGCATGCTCTAGACACTTACGTCTATTACGTAAGACTACATCTCTTTACTACCCACGCTCCCTGGCTTCACCCAGCCTCTCTACATGTCAGCGCTTCACACTGTTACACTAGCCGAGCGTTTTTTCTCACTGCGCGTGCGTGATACACGCTACGCAGTTTACGTATATTTACGCAACTTTTCGGCCCGGTCTACGTATATTTACTACGCTTGCGCAGACACTGCATATGTATCTCCCACACACTGGCATAATGTCTAACGCTGCTTTACTGCGCATGAGCCATTTACTCCAGGCTCTCACTGCCACGTCCTCATCTATGACGTGTCATCACATGTTCGATACCAAGCCCCCACATTTCTGATCCCTGATTGGCTGATCTCCTTATCTATCTTAGATATATACTCCCCCTCCTCCACTATGCCTTAGGGCACAAGATTCAAATAGCAATAGCGCTGCTGCGCCTGCATAACATATATATCCCCAAGGTAACTTCTTTTCTATTATCTCTATGGTTACATTTATTGCATTCTGTGTACTATATCCGTTGTTTACTATGTTCTATTCCCACCAGGCACTTTTCCTTATACTTCCATGCTTCAGTGCACATCATCCCTCACCCTTCAGTCACCTATTATACAGGTACCGTCTCTTAGCCGGTGTACTATACAATTGTATACGTCTTTTTTTATTTTTTCTTAAATTGTTCCATACCAGCATGTAATAACCCCCCCTTTTTACCAACAGGAATTTTGTCTGTTTTATTAATACTGAGGTTGCTATATTTATGTTTACATTGTTTTCTTGCAAAAAAACCCTTTTTTTGCATATACTATATTTAAAATGCCACCTAGCTACTATAGCCTATACAACAAATTAAACATGACAGTACTTTATGACCAGTTGTCTTGATCTGTACATAGTTTGTATATATCCTGTATATATCTCTTTAATATGTATATAGAAGTTATTGTATATAATTTTTTGCTGTATTTTGATCATATGTTTTGTATCTTTTCACCTAGCGACTTGACTAAGACCCAGGTGGGTCGAAACGTCATTGGATGTTGCTTGATCACCTGTTTAAAATAAATGATTTTTCACCTTCTTGCAAATTTACATATTGAGTGCAGTGAATCTATTATTATATGACATATAATGTATGCGGCAATTCTGGGCGGCTGCTGACTGATTTTGTTAGGCTGGGGGGCTCCCCATAACGTGGAGCTCCCCATCCTGAGAAAACCAGCCTTCAGCCGTATGGCTTTATCTGGCTGGTAATAAAATTGGGGGGACCGCACGCCGGTTTTTTTAATTATTTATTTATTTTACTGCACAGTATAGACACACCCACCGGCTGCTGTGATTGGGTGCAGTGTGCAGTGAGACAGCTGTCACTCAGCGTGGGGGGGTGTCTGACTGCAACCAATCACAGGTGTCTGTGGGTGGGGAAAGCAGGGAATACGAGATTAATTATTGAGCGGCCGGCATATTCAAAGTAATTGTTGCCGCGTATTCTCTGCACAGCTGTTCCTTGCCGTGCTCGTGATCGGGGAGCGGTATGAGCCGGGGGAAGAAAAAAACCGAGCGCCAATGTAAGTATGACTGAGAACAGCAGAAAAAAAAGTAAGTATACTGACTTTAATTTTAAAAAAACAAAAAATAAGATCGCTAGTTTAAAATTCACACGCACGAAACGTGCTGAACACGGACATACTCCGTGTGCAGTACGTGCAGGCACGGACCCATAGACTAAAGCGGGTCCGTGCCTGCGTGCTACTGGCCAAAAACGGACATGTCGTCAGTGTAGAAAAGCTCACACACGTACTTACAACACAGTAACATGTTCCGTGTGATTTTACGTGTGTGTGCCATCTAACATTAAATAACATGGTTCTCCGTGTGTACGTGTCTCCGGTACGTGCAAATACGTACCGCACACGTACAAATTAAACGGATGTGTGTTGCGGGTCTTAGAGATTTTGTCTCCATCTTGTCTAGAGAGCCACATTTTTTTCCACTGAGCACCAGAAATCAACAATTATATATTAAGGGGTTTGAGTCCCTTGACACCAAGTAGTTGGAAGTCGAAGGTAAGAATGATTTCCGATATAAGCTCAAATGGCTTTTAGTGCAAAAGAATGGAATGAATGGCTAAAAGCTCTTGTGGTCAGCATTTTTCGCTGCAAAGAGCAATTTTAAACTAACTTTGTCTGCAAGTTATGTGTCGACATTTCAATGCAGAAACTATTGCAGAAAAAAGTGGCACTCCCATAGCAGGAATTGAACCAGTAAACTAAGAAAACTGCTTGCTAATTAATATGGGATATTCCACAGAGTTGCAGAAAAAATAAAGGGTTTTAAAAATAAACAAAAAAAGAGTTTTGCCTTCACTAAAAAGCTGTTTTTCATTTTAGTAGTTGAATCTTGCCTCATTTGAGCTGGAGTTAACAGGTCAATTGGATATATTGAAGATTGTAAGTTTTTTCCTCAGACAGTATGTAGTTCCCACATTATCTTTGGCAGGAGAGCCTAGAAACTTTACCATTCAATTCCAATATTCTATGGATAAGTAAGGAAATTGGAGGTCAAATGACAGGACACAATGGCCAACCAATTGCATCAGCCTTTGAATGTCGAAACAAGCACAGAAAACTTTGCATTCCCTTACTGGGAGTTGAACTCAGGACGCCTGGGTGAGAACCAAGAATTCTAACCGCTAGACCATATGGGAAATGTTCTTCTGTTTAGTCGATGATGTGGAAAAAAAGAACTTTATTTCTTTGAGTAAGCAACTTCTGCACTTTTGCAACAGAAGTTTTCGTTGTTAGTAGAGATGAGCGAACCGGTCCCGGTTCGGCTCGAGGCCGGTTCGCCGAACGGGGGTCCCGTTCGAGTTCGGTTCGTCGAACGTTCGACGAACCGAACTCGAACGTATAGGCTATAATGGGAGGCAATCACAAACACATAAAAATGCATTATAAATGTACACAAACAGTTAATAAACATTGCCATAACACTTACCGGTCCTCGCGATCCCTTCTGCACTCTGTCTCCTGCCGCTATTCCATCCGATGATCGCTGAATCCTCCCGGTGACCTGCACTGCCAGCAGAGAAGCAGGACCTATCGTGACGTCAAAATAGCCATGTGACCAGTCACGTGGCTATTATCTCATTGGCTACAGACTGGTCACATGACTATGACACGTCATGTAGGACCTGCGAGTGCATCTCTCCGGTACACGGTGCACATATGTGTATCGCCGTGTACCGGCGACATGCTCTAGCACACGGTCGACTCCCCGTTCCGTTAGGGACCGGCTGACACAGCCGGTCATTAACGGAGATCACCGTTGCCATAGCAACGCAGTTAGCGGTGACGTCACCGCTAACCGCAGCTCCGGGAGCACCGTTGCTATGGTAACGCGTCTGTCAGCGTTACCGCTAGCAGCCAGCAGTGATCACTCACGGAGTGAAGGCTGCACGCTGCTTCCCGATTGTAGTGAGCATTGTAGTTAGGATGGAGGTTCCCCAGCCCCAAGTGATGCCCCTCACTACAATCGTCACTACTACTACACTAGAAAGAAAGAAGACAGAAGAGCAGGATCGTGGAGGGCTGACAGGGGGTAATAAAGATGGAGTCTCTAATGTGTCTGTGTATTTATTTCTATTAAAGTATTTTTTCTCTGTGTGGTGTCTTTTTTTAACCCTTTATTGGAGATTCTTAATGGCCGGGTCAAACGTGCCTGACATTAAGAATCTCTGGCTTAATACTGGCTGGTAAAACAAAGCCAGTATTAACTCATGATTACCCAACAAGCCACCCGGCTCCAGGGCTGTTGGAAGAGTTGGATACAGCGCCAGATGATGGCGCTTCTATGAGAGCGCCATTTTCTGGGACGGCTGCGGACTGAAATCCGCAGCAGAGGCGCCCACAAACCTCGGGCTAACCTGTGCTGCGGATTCCAATCCCCAGCTGCCTAGTTGTACCCGGCTGGACACAAAAATAGGGCGAAGCCCACGTCATTTGTTTTTTAATTATTTCATGAAATAAGTGAAATAATTAAAAAAAACGGGCTTCCCTATATTTTTGGTTCCCAGCCGGGTACAAATAGGCAACTGGGGGTTGGAGGCAGCCCGTGGCTGCCAGCTGTACCTGGCTAGCATACAAAAATATGGCGAAGCCCACGTCATTTTTTTGGTGGGCAAAAAACTTCTGCATACAGTCCTGGATGGAGTATGCTGAGCCTTGTAGTTCTGCAGCTGCTGTCTGCTCTTCTCCATACAGACAGACAGCAGCTGCAGAACTACAAGGCTCAGCATACTCCATCCAGGACTGTATGCAGAAGTTTTTTGCCCCCTGAAAAAATTATGTGGCTTCGCCATATTTTTGTATGCTAGCCAGGTACAGCAGGCAGGTACGGCTGCCCCCAACCCCCAGTTGCCTATTTGTACCCGGCTGGGAACCAAAAATAAAGGGAAGCCCTTTTTTTATTATTTCATGAATTTCATGAAATAATTAGAAAACAAATGACGTAGGCTTTGCCCCATTTTTGTGTCCAGCCAGGTACAACTAGGCAGCTGGGATTGGAATCCGCACCACCGGTTGGCCTGAGCTTTCTGGGCCCCACTGCTGCGAATTGCAGTCTGCAGCCACCTCAGAAAATGGCATTTTCATAGAAGCGCCATCTTCTGGCGCTGTATCCAACTCTTCCAGCACCTGCCTGCTATACCTGGCTAGCATACAAAAATATGGCGAAGCTCACGTCCTTTTTTTGTAGCTTTTTGGCAAAAAAAAAAAAAAATGCTTCCCTGGATTTTCCATTGCCAGTGAAGGTAACACCAAGCAGTGGGGGTTAGCAGCCAGTAGCTGCTTGGATTACCCTTAGCTAGCAATACAAAAAATGCAGTGGGAGCTAACATATATTTTTTTTAATTATTTATTTAAATAACTAAAAATAAAATGGGCTTCCCTGTATTTTGATTGCTGGACATCACAGTGCTGTAAAAATAAATCTTTAAAAAAATGACGTAGCGCTCCGCGGTATTTTTGATTCTCAGCGCAGATAAAGCAGACAGCTATGGGTTGCCACCCCCATCTGCCTGCCGTTACCTTGGTTGGCAATCAAAATACAGGGAAGCCCATTAATTTTTTCTATTTAAAAAATAGTTAAAAAAAAAAAATTACGTTGGGTCCCCCCATTTTTGATAGCCAGCTAGGGTAAAGCAGACGGCTGTAGCCTGAAACCCACAGCTGGCAGCTTTACCGTGGTTGGGGATCCAATGTGGAGGTCCCCTCAGGCTCTTTTTTATAATTATTTTATAAATATTAATAATTACACAATAAAAGTAGGGGACCCCCCAAATTGGATCACCAGCCAAGGTAAAGCGGACAGCTGTGGTCTGGTATTCTCAGGGTGGGAAGGTCCATAGTTATTGGGCCTTCACAGCCTAAAAATAGCAGGCCGCAGGCACCCCAGACGTGGCGCATCCACTAGATGCGCCAATCCTGGCGCTTCACCCCAGCTCATCCCGTGCCCTGGTGCAGTGGCAAACGGGGTAATAAATCGGGTTGATACTAGCTGTAAAGTCACCTGAGATCAAGCCCAGCAGTTTGTGATGTCATGGCGTCTATTAGATACCCAACATCATAAACTGTCAGTACTAACAAAAACAAAAAATCGACAAAAGAAATTTATTTGAAAAAACAGTCCCCAAAACATTTCCTCTTTCACCAATTTATTGTAAGAAAAAAAATAAAGGGGTCCCACGACGACTCTGGACCGTCTAGAATATGGGGGGGAGACACTCAGGGAACGTATCCCCCATTTTCTAGGAGTGCGGACCCTTCATGTGAGGAGTGTGGGTGCAATGAATCTGCACTCACTCTCCCCGGGTCAACAGCAGCAGAGTCCATGTCGTAATGGTTGCTACCAAAGCTGCAATGCCCTGCTCATGAGGTAAGGGCATGCCTAATCAGGAGAACTACTGTAGAGGAAGCTCTGCTCACTGGTATATAGGTGCTCAGAGGTAATAATAGATAAAATTAGTGAGTAACCTCGGCACTCTATATCTCCCAGACTAAGTCAGTAAGTCACAACGGATAGTAATGCAAAATCACTCTTTATTGGTCCGTATTAAGAAAATTTTTTTTTCATAAGCATATATGTTTTTGTCCAAAACAAGTTACAAATGACGTTTCGGCCTGAGCCTTCGTCAGATTGGACTTATCTGCATGTAATCATGAAAAATGACAATAATCAGTATCACATAAGAGTGAGAGAACAATAACATAAACTCGAACAATGTAGAGGTACAATTGGGATGCAGCAAAAAAATTGCAACACAGCAAGAAATGAAACACATGATACAAATGTCATAATACAGTACAAGGACAATATAGTAATGACAAATATGGGGTCAGAGTAGACTTAGACAGCTCTGGTACGAAAGAGATGTCAATCATAAAGTAACATGTGCAGTAGGTGTAGAGCTACACTATGCATGGCAGAGCTAATGGGTAGACCGACCATAGAAAAAGTAGAGAAAAAGTGGAGAAAAAGTGGAGAATAAGTGGAACATAAGAGGAGAAAAAGTGGAGAAAAAAGTGGAGAAAAAGTGGAGAAAAAGTGGAGAAAAAGTGGAGAAAAAGTGGAGAAAAAGTGGAGATTAAGAGGAGAAAAAGTGGAGAAAAAAGTGGAGAAAAAGTGGAGAAAAAGTGGAGAAAAAGTGGAGAAAAAGTGGAGAAAAAGTGGAGAAAAAGTGGAGCATAAGAGGAGAAAAAGTGGAGAAAAAAGTGGAGAAAAAGTGGAGCATAAGAGGAGAAAAAGTGGAGAAAAAGTGGAGCATAAGAGGAGAAAAAGTGGAGAAAAAGTGGAGAAAAAGTGGAGCATAAGAGGAGAAAAAGTGGAGATTAAGAGGAGAAAAAGTGGAGAAAAAGTGGAGCATAAGAGGAGAAAAAGTGGAGAAAAAGTGGAGAAAAAGTGGAGAAAAAGTGGAGAAAAAGTGGAGCATAAGAGGAGAAAAAGTGGAGATTAAGAGGAGAAAAAGTGGAGAAAAAGTGGAGAAAAAGTGGAGAAAAAGTGGAGAAAAAGTGGAGCATAAGAGGAGAAAAAGTGGAGAAAAAAGTGGAGAAAAAGTGGAGAAAAAGTGGAGAAAAAGTGGAGATTAAGAGGAGAAAAAGTGGAGCATAAGAGGAGAAAAAGTGGAGAAAAAAGTGGAGAAAAAGTGGAGAAAGTGGAGAAAAAAATGGAGAAAAAGTGGAGAAAAAGTGGAGAAAAAGTGGAGAATAAGTGGAGAAAAAGTGGAGAAAAAGTGGAGAAAAAGTGGAGAATAAGAGGAGTAAAAGTGGAGAATAAGTGGAGAAAAAAATGGAGAAAAAGTGGAGAAAAAGTGGAGCATAAGAGGAGAAAAAGTGGAGAAAAAGTGGAGAAAAAGTGGAGAAAAAGTGGAGCATAAGAGGAGAAAAAGTGGAGAAAAAAGTGGAGAAAAAGTGGAGAAAAAGTGGAGCATAAGAGGAGAAAAAGTGGAGAAAAAGTGGAGCATAAGAGGAGAAAAAGTGGAGAAAAAGTGGAGAAAAAGTGGAGAATAAGAGGAGAAAAAGTGGAGAATAAGTGGAGAAAAAAATGGAGAAAAAGTGGAGAAAAAGTGGAGAAAAAGTGGAGCATAAGAGGAGAAAAAGTGGAGAAAAAGTGGAGAAAAAGTGGAGCATAAGAGGAGAAAAAGTGGAGAAAAAAGTGGAGAAAAAGTGGAGAAAAAGTGGAGCATAAGAGGAGAAAAAGTGGAGAAAAAGTGGAGCATAAGAGGAGAAAAAGTGGAGAAAAAAGTGGAGAAACCGTGGAGAAAACGTGGAGAAAAAGTGGAGAAAAAGTGGAGAAAAAGTGGAGAAAAAGTGGAGCATAAGAGGAGAAAAAGTGGAGATTAAGAGGAGAAAAAGTGGAGAAAAAGTGGAGAAAAAGTGGAGAAAAAGTGGAGCATAAGAGGAGAAAAAGTGGAGAAAAAAGTGGAGAAAAAGTGGAGAAAAAGTGGAGAAAAAGTGGAGATTAAGAGGAGAAAAAGTGGAGCATAAGAGGAGAAAAAGTGGAGAAAAAAGTGGAGAAAAAGTGGAGAAAGTGGAGAAAAAAATGGAGAAAAAGTGGAGAAAAAGTGGAGAAAAAGTGGAGAAAAAGTGGAGAATAAGAGGAGAAAAAGTGGAGAAAAAGTGGAGAAAAAGTGGAGAATAAGAGGAGAAAAAGTGGAGAATAAGTGGAGAAAAAAATGGAGAAAAAGTGGAGAAAAAGTGGAGAGAAAGTGGAGAAAAAAATGGAGAAAAAGTGGAACACCCTTTGGTACCTTTCATGTGGCACTAAGGGGTGCTTAGCTTTGTATTTAGCCAAAAAAATGAAAAAAAAATGACATAGGGTTCCCCCTAGTTTTGTAGCCAGCTAGGGTAAAGCAGACGGCTGCAGCCTGCAGACCACAGCTGGCAACCTCACCTTGGCTGGTAATCCAAAACTGAGGGCACCCCACGCTGTTATTTTAAATTAAATAAATAATTAAAAAAAAAAACACGTAGGGGTCCCCCAAAATTGGATCACCAGCCAAGGTAAAGCAGACAGCTGGGGCCTGATATTCTCAGACTAGGGAGGTCCATGGTTATTGGAATCTCCCCAGCCTAAAAATAGCAGGCCGCAGCCGCCCCAGAAGTGGCGCATCCATTAGATGCGCCAATCCTGGTGCTTCGCCCCAGCTCATCCCGCGCCCTGGTGCGGTGGCAAACGGGGTAATATTTGGGGTTAATACCAGATGTGTAATGTCACCTGGCATCAAGCCCTGGGGTTGGTGAGGTCAGGCGTCTATCAGATACCCGACATCACCAACCCAGTCAGTAATAAAAAAAAAATACACGACAAACACATTTTTATTTGAAAAAACACTCCCCAAAACATTCCCTCTTTAACCAATTTATTAGATTGAAAAACAAATCCAGGTCTGGTGTAATCCAAGGGGTTGCCATGACGATGCACACTGTCCCAGTCAATGAAGAGCAGGATGTTCCCCATTGGCTGGGAGAGCAGTGCAGTGACCTGAGCTAACATCAATGGGTCAGCCCAGGTCACTGCAGGGGGGTGACAAGTGCTGCTGTCAGTGAGGTACATTACCTGCGCTGATCTCCAGCACACTGACAGCCCCTGTCACTGAGGTCAATGACCGGCGCCTTCACATCAAGTATCGCGAGAGGTCCGTGACGTCACCGCCAGTGTCAGTCTCGGGTCGGAAGCAATTGGTGATGTGACAAGCGGCGGCCATGGAAGACAGTGACAGCGCTGAGGTCGGGATGGCGGGACTTCATCACCGCAGGTAAGCCGAGCGAGCGAGCGAGCGGGCGGGCGGGCGGGGGGGGGGGGTGGATGTGTGTGTGTGTGTTTGTGTATGTGTATGTATGTGTACATGCCGCGGGCAGGAGGGGGTGGAGCGAGCTGAGCAGGAAAGTGTGGGCTTCCTGCACGTAACTAAGATAAACATCGGGTTACTAACCAAAGCGCTTTGCTTGGATACCCGATGTTTATCTTGGTTACCAGCTTGTGGCAGGCTGCCAGCGATGGCTCCTGCTCACTGTAGCTGTAAAAAGCCCTGCTTTTTGCTGCTAGAACCGTTCTCGAACGTATCTAGAACTATCGAGCTTTTAGCAAAAAGCTCGAGTTCTAGTTCGATCTCGAACAGCCCAAAAATCACTCGAGCCTAGAACTGGAGAACCACGAACCACGAACCGCGCTCAACTCTAGTTGTTAGCACAATAGGTGGCGTGTCAATCTCAAACTCTTAAGGTCATGATTAGAGTTGAGTGCAGTTCGTGGTTCTCCAGTTCGCTTTTCGAGTGATTTTGGGGGCTGTTCTAGATCGAACTAGAACTCGAGCCTTTTGCTAAAGCTCGATAGTTCTAGTTACGTTCGAGAACGGTTCTAGCAGCAAAAAGACAAGCTAATTACTAGCTGGCTTTCCGCTGTAATAGTGTAAGTCACTCTGTGACTCACACTATTATGAAATTTCAGCGTATAGTGTGCGGGAACAGCGCATTCAGATCACTGCTGCTGGGATAATGGCTAATGGATACATTTTTTTCCTTGTCTTCCTTCGCTAAGCGCTTGCGTGTAGTGGGGCAGGCCAGCATGTCAGCCAAACCCAGACACACACACAGCTAAGTGGACTTTTAGCCAGAGAAGCAACGGCATGTGTGATAGGATGTCCATGTCACATGTCCCTGCATTGTAAAAATGGGTATCTGTCCGTCAGGACGCCATTATCTCTTCTGCGTCTGGGTGTCAGTCACCGCTGGTATAGCTCCTGTCTCCGATACTGCTGTGTACGCTCATCACACAGCGCTATACAGAATAGGAATAGAAGTTTCTTTTAGCCCTTGTAAGGGCTAATAACATCTGGCTCAGAGCCATAGGTGACAGTCAGGTCCGTGGAAAGAGATTTTAACAGCTACAGATAAGAGCGTCTGTGTAGCTAAGGTCAGGGACTTCCTCACTGCATTTCACCGTTAGGAGGGATATAAAGTGAGGCTTACTTTCCTCTACACAGACCGAGAACCCTGCCACTGTACCCTCCAGCCCTTTGCACACTCAAGCTCATTGTTACTAAGCCATAATACTAGCAAACACTGAGGAAACTTAGTGGCATCCTAAAAATGGCTGTTGTACTCCATTTGGGCCCCACTGGTGCCAAGCTATTTGCAGCACCAATGCATTGCACACTCAAACTCATTTTTACTAAGCCATTATACTAGCAAACACTGAGGAAACTTAGTGGCACCCTAAAAGTGGCTGTTGGACTTCATTATTGTCCCACTGGTGCAAAGCTATTTGCAGCACCACTGCATTGCACACTCAAACTCATTTTTACTAAGCTATTATACTAGCAAACACTGGGGAATCTTAGCGGCATTCTAAAAGTGGCTGTTGGACTCCATTTGGGCCCCACTGGTGCCAAGCTATTTGCAGCACCAATGCATTGCACACTCAAGCTCATTGTTACTAAGCCATTATACTAGCAAACACTGAGTAAACTTAGTGGCATCCTAAAAGTGGCTGTTGGACTTCCATTAGTGTCCCACTGGTGCAAAGCTATTTGCAGCACCTCTGCATTGCACACTCAAACTCATATTTACTAAGCTATTATGCTAGAAAACACTGAGGAAACTTAGTGGCATCCTAAAAGTGGCTGTTGGACTTCATTATTGTCCCACTGGTGCAAAGCTATTTGCAGCACCACTGCATTACACACTCAAACTCATTGTTACTAAGCCATTATACTAGCAAACACTGAGGAAACTTAGTGGCATCCTAAAAGTGGCTGTTGGACTTCCATTAGTGTCCCACTAGTGCAAATCTATTTGCAGCACCTCTGCATTGCACACTCAAGCTCATTGTTACTAAGCCATTATACTAGCAAACACTGAGGAAACTTAGTGGCATCCTAAAAGTGGCTGTTGGACTTCATTTGTGTCCCACTGGTGCAAGGCTATTTGCAGCACCTCTGCATTGCACACTCAAGCTCATTGTTACTAAGCCATTATACTAGCAAACACTGAGTAAACTTAGTGGCATCCTAAAAGTGGCTGTTGGACTTCATTATTGTCCCACTGGTGCAAAGCTATTTGTGGCACCACTGCATTGCACATGCAAACTCATTTTTACTAAGCTATTAAATTAGCAAACACTGAGGAAACTTGTGCTCCCTTTTTACGGACACGAACAACTGGAACAAAGGTACATGATGGCCAAAAAAAGAAAATGCTTGAATGGGTCTCAAGTGGTCCAACAAGTGCCATCTCCGCTTCCTCAACTACCGCATCCAAAAAATACCAGTCCTCTGAGTTGTCATCCCAATCACACTTGCTTTCTCCCAGCTCTGAAGTCTCCATCCGCCCTGCACAGTATGCTGGTACTGAGATGGCTGAGTCTGCAGAGCTGTTGAGTCACAATATAGCCTGGGATTTAGAGGTCTGCTCCCAAGCTACAGTGAGTACAGACCAGGAAATGGTCTGCAGTGATGCCCAGAACCTTTGTGACTCTGATTCAGGCCGTGAGGACCAAGTTTCTGAGCATAATGTTGACCCTTATTCACAAACTGTAATACCTGTTTTTATAGACAATGAGGAACATACTGATGACGATGAGACGCAGATACCAGATTGGGAAGACAACTTAAATATTGGTTCATGTCAGGAAGAGGCTCAGTCTGAGGGTGAGGGGAGTGCAAACGCAACGCTTGATGAGGAAGTTCTAGATCCCACCTTCTGTCAACCCACAGTCAGGCACTCGAGGAGGTCAACAGAGGCGGTGGAGGAGGATGCTACTGATGATGAAGTTACCTTGCGCCTTAATGGACAGAGGAGTAGTACTGGTAGCACGTCTACAACTGTATCCTCAGCCACCACTCTGCCTCTGAGCACTAGTCGGGGGGGCTCAGCAGGTCACATGCCCTCTAAGCCTTGCCTAGCCTGGACCTTTTTTGACATAGCAAAAGATCGCCCAAATCATGTCATATGTAAAATTTGTCGTGATTCTGTTAGTAGAGGGCAAAACCACAGGAGTTTGACAACTTCTTCCATGAATCATCACATGAATAAATATCATATGTCCCAGTGGGAAGCTCACCATGCTGCAATGCGTTCTAGCGGAGCGAACCATCCACCACCTGCCCCTTCAAGTGCATCCGCGCGCTCTTCATCTTCTAGGACTGTTGGGACAGCTGCCACACCTGGTTTTCCACGCACACCTTTCACCACTGTAACCGCAACAGGCAGTTTGCTTGGTAGGTCATCAGTTGGTTTGGAAGGGCAAACAACTGCTTTGTACAGCTCTCTCAGACATCGATAGCATCAACGTTGGATGAAGGCAATATCATGTCTACGCCTGCACTTTCCTCACAAACCTGCATTTTTTCAGGGACACCCTACTCACCACTGTCTACACACAGCAGCCAGATCTCTGTCCCTCAGATGTGGATAAATAAAAGGCCATTTCCTGAGACCCATGACAAAGCTAAGAGGTTGACTTTATCCCTCTGTAAGCTCTTGGCTACCAAAATGCTGCCATTCCGCCTGGTGGACACACCGGATTTTAGAGACCTTATGTCCGTCGCTGTGCCCCAGTACCAGATGCCTAGTCGCCACTACTTCTGTAAGAAAGGTGTGCTTGCGCTACACCAGCATGTCGCACACAACATCACCGCTTCCTTGAGAAACTCTGTGTGTGAACGGGTGCATTTCACCACCGATAGTTGGACCAGTAAGCATGGACAGGGATGTTACATGTCGCTGACTGGGCACTGGGTAACTATGATAGATGGTGAAGGGTCTGATGCACAAGTCTTGCCGTCGACACGACTTGTGTGTCAATCCTCTGTCTGTCCAAGTTCCGCCACTGCTTCTGCCTCCTCCACCTCGGCTGGGTCCTCTACCTCCGCCCCAAGCCTGCCTGGTCAGGCCACCAGCGTTCTAACTGTGCAGAAGGAATCACGCACCCCTCATTACTATGCTGGCAGCAGAGCGCAACGGCATCAGGCGGTCTTTAGCTTGAAATGTCTTGGAAATAAGAGTCACACAGCGGCTGAGTTGTGGGCAGCTCTGGAGACTGAGTTTAATAAATGGTTGTCTCCACTCAACCTGCAGCCTGGTAAGGCCATGTGGGACAATGCTGCAAATCTGGGTGCGGCCCTTCACCTGGGCAAGGTGACACACGTGCCTTGTATGGCTCACGTGTTGAACCTTGTTGTCCAGCAATTTTTAGCACACTATCCCGGCCTAGATGGCCTTCTGAACAGGGCATGAAAACTGTCTGCTCACTTCCGCCGTTCAACCACCGCTGCTGAATGACTTGCATCGCTCCAGAAGTCTTTCGGTCTGCCGGTTCATCGCCTGAAATGCGATGTGCCGACACACTGGAATTCAACTCTCCACATGTTACAGCGAGTGCAGCAGCACTGTCGAGCCCTGGTGCAATACGTCATGACGTATAGCCTGGGCCAACGAAATGCAGAGGTGGGGCAGATCACCCTGATGGAGTGGTCTCAGATCAAGGACCTATGCACCCTTCTGCACAGTTTCGACATGGCGACGAATATGTTTAGCGCTGACAATGCCATTATCAGCATGACAATTCCAGTCATTTACATACTGGAGCACACGCTAAACACTATTCGGAGTCAGGGGGTGGGACAACAGGAAGGGGAGGACCTACAGGAGGATTCATATGCGCAAGAGACAACAACATCACCAAGGTCCAGATGTTCATCATCACCAACGCGGCAGGCATGGGACCATGGGGGGTAGGGATCAACAGGGCGCATGGTAGCAGGTGAAATGTTATAGAAGGTGCAGGAGAACATGAAGAAATGGAGGACGAACTGTCCATGGACATGGAAGACTCAGCGGATGAGGGAGACCTTGATCAAATTTTAGTTGAAAGAGGTTGGGGGAAGATGTCAGAGGAAGAAAGAACGGTTAGCACCTCTATGCCACAAACACAGCGTGGACTTGGTCCACATGGCTGCGCATGACACATGAGCGCCTTCTTGCTGCACTACCTCCAACATGACCCTCGTATTGTCAAAATTAGAAATGATGATGACTACTGGCTTGCCACACTATTAGATCCCCGGTACAAGTCCAAATTTTGTGACACAATTCCTGCCATAAAAAGGGACACACGTATGCAGGAAAATCAGCAAAAGCTGTTACTCGATCTTAGCTCGGCTTTTCCACCAAACAACCGTGGTGCAGGGAGTGACTCTCCCAGTTGTAACTTGACAAACATTGGATGGTCTCGTCATCTTCAACAGTCTACCCGTACCAGAAGCACCGTATCTGGTGCTGGTAATAGCAATTTTATTGAATCTTTTCATAATTTTTTTAGACCATCCTTTGCAAGGCCACCAGAGAAAACAAGTCTGACACATAGTCAACGGCTGGAGAGGATGATACAGGAGTATATCCAAATGAACATCGATGCCATGACTTTGCAAATGGAGCCTTGTTCATTTTGGGCTTCAAATCTTAAAAAATGGCAAGAGCTCTCCACTTACTCCTTGGAGATTTTGTCATGTCCAGCTGCCAGGGTTGTCTCTGAATGTGTCTTCAGTAGAGATGAGCGAACCGGTCGCGGTTCGGCTCGAGGTCGGTTCGCCGAACGGAGGTCCCGTTCAAGTTCGGTTTGTCGAACGTTCGACGAACCGAACTCGAACTGCATAGGAAACAATGGTAGGCAATCACAAACACATAAAAACACCTAGAAAACAACCTCAAAGGTGTCCAAAAGGTGACAAACAACTCACAACACAACACAAACACATGGGAAAGTGACAAGGACAAATTCTCATGTGAAAACAAAACAGCGTTACGAGGAAAAAGAGGATGAGACACAGATATAGGCATGGCACGCCATTCTAAAATCATGTAAAACACCGCAAGGTGACTCCAAGCGGAGTCTCCCTTTTTTCCAAAAATTGGGCCACACAGACACCTTATCAGTGGCAGCACTTGTGCCCTAGTTGCAAACAGGATGTTTTGATTTGCATCAAGCACATTCAAAAATACGCCATACTTAACCGTCCCCAGGATGACACCGGGGTAGGTAGATAAAGTCTTTCCTGATCCCAGCTCTGTTCATCTTGGCTCCTTTTTAAAAACACAGCAAGCAAGGGTTACTCCAAGCGGAGTCTCCCTTTTTTTCCAAAAATTGGGCCCCAAACACACCCACCCATTCAGTGGCAGCAGTTGTGCCCCAGTTGTACACTTCACAGCTAGATTTGCATCAAGCACATTCAAAAATACGCCATAATTAACCGTCCCCAGCATGACACCGGGGTAGGTAAAGTCTTTCCTGATCCCAGCTCTGTTCATCTTGGATCATTTTTAAAAAAACACAGCAAGCAAGGGTTACTCCAAGCGGAGTCTCCCTTTTTTCAAAAAATTGGGCCACACAGACACCCACCCCATCAGTGGCAGCACTTGTGCCCTAGTTGCAAACAGGATGTTTTGATTTGCATCAAGCACATTCCAAATCCACAAGCATTTACTCTCCCCAGGATGACACAGGGGTAGTAAATTCCTGGTGGATCCATGACTTGTTCATTTTGATGAACGTTAGTCTGTCCACATTGTCACTGGACAGACGCGTGCGCCTATCTGTCAGCACACACCCAGCAGCACTGAAGACACGTTCAGAGACAACGCTGGCAGCTGGACACGACAAAATCTCCAAGGCGTAGCTGGAGAGCTCTGGCCATGTTTCTAGATTTGAAGCCCGAAAGGAGCAAGGCTCCATTTGCAAAGTCATGGCATCGATGTTCATTTGGAGATACTCCTGTATCATCCTCTCCAGCCGTTGACTATGTGTCAGACTTGTTGTCTCTGGTGGCCTTGCAAAAGAGTGTCTAAAAAAATTATGAAAAGATTCCATAAAATTGCTGTTACCAGCACCAGATACAGTCCTACTGGTACGGGTAGACTGTTGAAGATAACGAGACCGTCCCATGTTTGTCAAGTTACAACTGGGAGATTCCCTCCCTGCACCTGCACGGTTGTTTGGTGGAAAAGCCGAGCTAAGATCGAGTAACAGCTTCTGCTGATACTCCTGCATACGTGCGTCCCTTTCTATGGCTGGAATTATGTCACAAAATTTGGACTTGTACCAGGGATCTAATAGTGTGGCAATCCAGTAGTCATCATCACTTCTAATTTTGACAATACGAGGGTCATGTTGGAGGTAGTGCAACAAGAAGGCACTCATGTGTCTTGCGCAGCCATGCGGACCAAGTCCACGCTGTGTTTGTGGCATAGAGGTGCTAACCGTTCTTTATTCCTCTGACATCTCCCCCCAACCTCTTTCAACTGAAATTTGACCAAGGTCTCCCTCATCTGCTGAGTCTTCCATGTCCATGGACAGTTCGTCCTCCATTTCTTCATGTTCTCCTGCACCTTCCTCAACATTTCGCAAGCTACTATGCGCCATTGTTGATCCCTGTCCCCCATGGTCCCATGCCTGCTGCGTTGGTGATGATGAACGTCTCGACCTTGGTGATGTTGTTGTCCCTTGTGCATATGAATCCTCCTGTAGTTCCTCCCCTTCCTGTTGTCCCACCCCCTGACTCCGAATAGTGTTTAGCGTGTGCTCCAGCATGTAAATGACTGGAATTGTCATGCTGATAATGGCATTGTCAGCGCTAAGCATATTCGTCGCCATGTCGAAACTGTGCAGAAGGGTGCATAGGTCCTTGATCTGAGACCACTCCATCAGGGTGATCTGCCCCACCTCTGCATCTCGTTGGCCCAGGCTATACATCATGACGTATTGCACCAGGGCTCGGCGGTGCTGCCACAGTCGCTGTAACATGTGGAGAGTCGAATTCCAGCGTGTCGCCACATCGCATTTCAGGCGATGAACCGGCAGGCCAAAAGACTTCTGGAGAGATGCAAGTCGCTCAGCTGTGGCGGTTGAACGGCGGAAGTGAGCAGACAGTTTCCGTGCCCTGGTCAGAAGGCCATCTAGGCCGGGATAGTGTGTTAAGAATTGCTGGACGACAAGGTTCAACACGTGAGCCATACAAGGCACGTGTGTCACCTTGCCCAGGCAAAGGGCCACACCCAGGTTTGCAGCATTGTCGCACACGGCCTTACCAGGCTGCAGGCTGAGTGGAGACAACCATTTATTAAACTCTGACCGCAGAGCTGACCACAACTCCTCAGCTATGTGACTCCTATTCCCAAGACATGTCAAGCTAAAGACCGCCTGATGCCGTTGCGCTCTGCTGCCAGCATAGTAATGAGGGGTGCGTGATTCCTTCTGCGCAGTGAGAACACTGGTTGCCTGACCAGGCAGGCTTGGGGCGGAGGTGGAGGACCCAGATGAGGTGGAGCAGGCAGAAGCAGTGGCGGAACTTGGACAGACAGAGGATTGACACACAAGTCGTGGGGATGGCAAGACTTGTGCAGCAGACCCTTCACCATCTATCACCATAGTTACCCAGTGCCCAGTCAGCGACATGTAACGTCCCTGTCCATGCTTACTGGTCCAAGTATCGGTGGTGAAATGCACCCGTTCACACACAGAGTTTCTCAAGGAAGCGGTGATGTTGTGTGCGACATGCTGGTGTAGCGCGGGCACACCTTTCTTAGAGAAGTAGTGGTGACTAGGCATCTAGTACTGGAGCACAGCGACAGACATAAGGTCTCTAAAATCCTGTGTGTTCACTAGGCGGAAAGGCAGCATTTCGGTAGCCAAGAGCTTACAGAGGGGTAGAGTCAACCTCTTAGCTTTGTCATGGGTCGCAGGAAATGGCCTTTTATTTGACCACATCTGAGGGACAGAGATCTGGCTGCTGTCTGTAGACGGTGTTTAGTAGGGTGCCCCTGGAAAAATGTAGGTTTGTGAGGAAAGTGCAGGCGGAGACATGATGTTGCCTTCATCCAACGTTGGTGCTATCGATGTCTGAGAGAGCTGTACACACTCACTTGTTTCCCCTTCCAAACCAACTGACGACCTACCAAGCAAAGTGCCTGTTGCGGTTACAGTGGTGGAAGTTGTGTGTGGAAAACCAGGTGTGACAGCTGTCCCCACAGTCCTAGAAGATGAAGAGCGCGCGGATGCACTGGAAGGGGCAGGCCGTGGATGGTTCGCTCCGCTAGGACGCATTGCAGCACAGTGAGCTTCCCACCGAGACCTATGATATTTATTCATGTGACGATTCATGGAAGAAATTGTCAAACTGCTGAGGTTTTGACCTCTACTAACAGAATCACGACAAATTTTACATATCACATGATTTGGGCGATCTTTTGCTATGTCAAAAAAGGACCATGCTAGGCAAGGCTTAGAGGGCATGCGACCTGCTGAGCCCCCCCGACTAGTGCTCAGAGGCAGAGTGGTGGCTGAGGATGCAGTTGTAGACGTGCTACCAGTGCTCCGACTCTGTCCAGGAAGGCGCAAGGTAACTTCGTCGTCGGTTGCATCCTCCTCCACCGCCTCTGTTGACCTCCTCGAGTGCCTGACTGGGGGTTGACAGTAGGTGGGATCTAGAACTTCATCATCAATTGTTGTGTTTGCACTCCCCTCCCCCTCAGACCGAGCCTCTTCTTGCCCTGACCGAATATTTAATTTGTCATCCCAATCGGGTATCTGCGTCTCATCTTCATCAGTATGTTCCTCATTGTCGATAACCACAGGTGTTACAGTTTGTGACAAAAGGTCAACATTATGCTCAGAAACTTGGTCCTCACGGCCTGAATCAGAGTCACAAAGGTTCTGGGCATCACTGCAGACCATTTCATGTTCTGTACTCACTGTACCTTGGGAGCAGACCTCTGATTCCCAGGCTATAGTGTGACTGAACAGCTCTGCAGACTCAGCCATCTCAGTTCCACCATACTGTGCAGGGCTGATGGAGACTTCAGAGCTGGGAGAAAGCAAGTGTGATTGGGATGACAACTCAGAGGACTGGTGTTTTTTGGATGCGGTACTTGAAGTGGCTGAGAGGGCACTTGTTGGACCACTTGAGATCCATTCAAGCATTTTCCTTTTTTGGCCATCATCTACCTTTGTTCCTGTTGTTCGTGTCCGTAAAAAAGGGAGCACATCGGATTGTCCACGGTAAGTAGTAGACATCTTACTTTTGCTGGTAGATGGTCTATCTTCAGCAGATGATAATGGAGCTTTGCCACCTTCCCCACGGACAAACCCTTTTTTCCCTTTTCCAGCACGCCTCATCCCCTTTCCACCAGCATCTGTCATTTTGCCACTCATGTTGATTGAGACAAGATTGTGCACTGAAAATGTGGTAGTAAAAATTGAGAGGTGGTGTAGATTGCAGCGGTGGTCTAGCTTTATTAACAGCAGAATAATAAAGAATAAATATCCCTGATAATGCAACTACGGCCCTTAAACTGGCAGCATAAATTGCTAGTATAATGGCTTAGTTATAATGAATTGGAGTGTGCAATGCAGGCAGAGGTGCTGCAAATATCTGTGCACTAGTGGGACCATACAGAAGTCCAATAGCCACGTTTAGGATGACACTAGGTACACTCAGTGTTTGCTAGTATAATGGCTTAGTTATAATGAGTTAAAGTGTGCAATGCAGGCAGAGGTGCTGCAAATATCTGTGCACTAGTGGGACTATACAGAAGTCCAATAGCCACGTTTAGGATGACACTAGGTACACTCAGTGTTTGCTAGTATAATGGCTTAGTAACTATCAGTTGGAGTGTGCAATGCAGGCAGACGTGCTGCAAATATCTGTGCACTAGTGGGACTATACAGAAGTCCAACAGCCACGTTTAGGATGACACTAGGTACACTCAGTGTTTGCTAGTATAATGGCTTAGCTATAATGAGTTGGAGTGTGCAATGCAGGCAGAGGTGCTGCAAATATCTGTGCACTAGTGGGACTATACAGAAGTCCAATAGCCACGTTTAGGATGCCACTAGGTACACTCAGTGTTTGCTAGTATAATGGCTTAGTAACTATCAGTTGGAGTGTGCAATGCAGGCAGACGTGCTGCAAATATCTGTGCACTAGTGGGACTATACAGAAGTCCAATAGCCACGTTTAGGATGACACTAGGTACACTCAGTGTTTGCTAGTATAATGGCTTAGTTATAATGAGTTAAAGTGTGCAATGCAGGCAGAGGTGCTGCAAATATCTGTGCACTAGTGGGACCATACAGAAGTCCAATAGCCACGTTTAGGATGACACTAGGTACACTCAGTGTTTGCTAGTATAATGGCTTAGTTATAATGAGTTAAAGTGTGCAATGCAGGCAGAGGTGCTGCAAATATCTGTGCACTAGTGGGACTATACAGAAGTCCAATAGCCACGTTTAGGATGACACTAGGTACACTCAGTGTTTGCTAGTATAATGGCTTAGTAACTATCAGTTGGAGTGTGCAATGCAGGCAGACGTGCTGCAAATATCTGTGCACTAGTGGGACTATACAGAAGTCCAACAGCCACGTTTAGGATGACACTAGGTACACTCAGTGTTTGCTAGTATAATGGCTTAGCTATAATGAGTTGGAGTGTGCAATGCAGGCAGAGGTGCTGCAAATATCTGTGCACTAGTGGGACTATACAGAAGTCCAATAGCCACGTTTAGGATGCCACTAGGTACACTCAGTGTTTGCTAGTATAATGGCTTAGTAACTATCAGTTGGAGTGTGCAATGCAGGCAGACGTGCTGCAAATATCTGTGCACTAGTGGGACTATACAGAAGTCCAATAGCCACGTTTAGGATGACACTAGGTACACTCAGTGTTTGCTAGTATAATGGCTTAGTTATAATGAGTTAAAGTGTGCAATGCAGGCAGAGGTGCTGCAAATATCTGTGCACTAGTGGGACTATACAGAAGTCCAATAGCCACGTTTAGGATGACACTAGGTACACTCAGTGTTTGCTAGTATAATGGCTTAGTAACTATCAGTTGGAGTGTGCAATGCAGGCTGACGTGCTGCAAATATCTGTGCACTAGTGGGACTATACAGAATTCCAACAGCCTCGTTTAGGATGACACTAGGTACACTCAGTGTTTGCTAGTATAATGGCTTAGTTATAATGAGTTGGAGTGTGCAATGCAGGCAGAGGTGCTGCAAATATCTGTGCACTAGTGGGACTATACAGAAGTCCAATAGCCACGTTTAGGATGCCACTAGGTACACTCAGTGTTTGCTAGTATAATGGCTTAGTTATAATGAGTTGGAGTGTGCAGAGGACAGGAGGGTACAGTGCCAGGATTGTGGGTCTCTGGGTAGAGGAATGGAAGCCTGTCTTTCTATTCCCTCCTAATGGGGAAATGCAGCGAGGAAATCCCTGACCTTAGCTACACAGACGCTGTCTCTGTTTTCAGGACCTGTCACCTATGGCTCTGACCCTGCCGGTACGAGCCCTTAAAAGGACTGATAGAAAGTGCTCTCCCTAAGCTGTCCAGCGCTGTGTATGGAGCGCATACAGCAGTATCAGCGATAGGACTCAGGACGGAGCTGCGCCAGTGATGTCTGACACCAAGGACGCAGAAGAGATAATGGCGTCCGGACGGGCAGATACTCGTTTTTATAATGCAGGGACATGTGACATGGACATCCTATCACACATGCTGTTGCTTCTCTGGCTAAAAGTCCACTTAGCTGTGTGTGTGTCTGGGATTGGCTGACATGCTGGCCCTCCCCACTACACGCGCACGCTTAGGGAAGGAAGACAAGGAAAAAAAAAAATACATACAGCAGTGATCTGAAGGCGCTGTTCCTGCACACTATACACTGGAATTTCATAATAGTGTGAGTCACAGAGTGACTTACACTATTACAGCGGAAAGCCAGCTGGGAATTAGCTGTTTTTTTGCTGCTAGAACTGTTCTCGAACGTATCTAGAACTATCGAGCTTTTGCAAAAAGCTCGAGTTATAGTTCGATCTAGAACAGGCCCCAAAATCACTCGAGCCTAGAACTGGAGAACCTCGAACCTAGAACCGCGCTCAACTCTAGTCTTCAGTGCTGCTGGGTGTGTGCTGACAGATAAGCGCACGCGTCTGTCCAGTGACAATGTGGACAGACTAACGTTCATCAAAATGAACAAGTCATGGATGCACAAGGAATTTACTGCCCCTGTGTCATCCTGGGGAGAGTAAATGCTTGTGGATTTGGAATGTGCTTGATGCAAATCTACCTGTGAAGTGTACAACTGGGACACAAGTGCTGCCACTGAAGGTATGGGTGCGTATGTGGCCCAATTTTTGGAAAAAAGGGAGACTCCGCTTGGAGTAACCCTTGCTTACATTGTTTTTAAAAATGATCCAAGATGAACAGAGCTGGGATCAGGAAAGACTTAGCTACCTACCCCGGTGTCATCCTGGGGACGGTTAAGTATGGTGTATTTTTGAATGTGTTTGATGCAAATCTGGGGCACAATTGCTTCCACTAAAGGGGTGGGTGTGTGTGTGGCCCAATTTTTGGAAAAAAGGGAGACTCCGCTTGGAGTAACCCTTGCTTGATGTGTTTTTTAAAAGGAGCCAAGATGAACAGAGCTGGGATCAGGAAAGACTTTGCTACCTACCCCAGTGTCATCCTGGGGACGTTAAGTATGGCGTATTTTTGAATGTGCTTGATGCAAATCTGCCTGTAAAGTGTACAACTGGGGCACAAGTGCTGCCACTGAAGGGGTGGGTGTCTGTGTGGCCCAATTTTTGGAAAAAAGGGAGACTCCGCTTGGAGTAACCCTTGCATGATGTGTTTTTTAAAAGGAGCCAAGATGAACAGTCATGGTTCATCAAAGACTTTGCTACCTACCCCGGTGTCATCCTGGGGACGGTTAAGTATGGCCTATTTTTGAATGTGCTTGATGCAAATCTACCTGTGAAGTGTACAACTAGGGCACAAGTGCAGCCACTGAAGGGGTGGGTGTGTTTGAGGCCCAATTTTTGGAAAAAAAGGGAGACTCCGCTTGGAGTAACCCTTGCGGTGTTTTGCATAATTTTAGAAGGGCATGCCATGCCTATATCTGTGTCTCCTCCTGTTTTTCCTCTTCAAGCTGTTTTGTTTTCACATGAGAATTTGTTCTTGTCACTTTCCCATGTGTTTGTGTTGTGTTGTGAGTTGTTTGTCACCTTTTGGACACCTTTGAGGGTGTTTTCTAGGTGTTTTTATGTGTTTGTGATTGCCTCCCATTGTTTCCTATGCAGTTCGAGTGGTTCGCCGAGCCGGTTCGCCGAACCGAACTCGAACAAGACCTTCGTTCTGCGAACCGAACTCGAGCCGAACCACGGCCGGTTCGCTCATCTCTAGTCATGATTGTGATCCTCACATGGGGCACTTTTCTTTGGAGATTTTGTCTCCATCTTGTCTAGAGAGCTGTATTTGTTTCCACTGATTACCAAAAATCAACAATTATATATTATATATAATTATATATCCGTCCATGTTTAATCAGGTACACGTCACACGCATGGTTATGGTCATACGTGTGTCATATGTGCATGACGCATATGTTGCTCGTGTGACATCTGTGTTTGTATACGTGTGACATGTATCAGAGTAAACACGTGTCTGTGATTTACAAAGATTCTATAGTTAACTGTATCCTGTGCTATTTTGTTTGACTCTGCTGCCTCCCGCTACTGACCTCCACTGGTTATATTCACTGATTATTCATGGTCCTCAGGATCTGGAAGCAGGAACATCGCAGGGACAGTGCTAGATACAGCACCGCCGAGGACAACACCGCGAGGACAGGTGAGTATTCTGCAAGCAGTAAGTGTGCAGTGACGTCCTGGAGGTCATTGGAGTTCCCAATGAACTCTGATTACATCCTGATGACCTCCGAGATATTCGCACTACAGCTTCCAGTGTTCATCAGAGTTCATTGAGAACTGTGACGAGACCCTGATGCTGTCCTCGCGATGTTCCGGGGCTTCCAGGTTCTCACTACACACACATATAGCACAAACACATGTATGCAGTGAACACAGATACACACATAGCAGACACACATGTATACACTGAGCACATACATACACATAGCACACATGCATGTATACACTGAACACACACCTTGATACTCACTTGTCCTCAGCGATGCGGTTCTTGGCACAGAAGTCCCCTGCGCTGCTTTGGCTGCCAGCTCTAGTGGGCAGTGAATATTCAGTCATTATAATGAGCGACAGTCAGGAGTGGGAGGCAGCAGAGCTGAAGACAGCATCGCTGGATAAAGGTAAATATAGAAAATATTTTTATTAAAAAGACCCGTGTTTTCTCCGGTATGTGTCACACTGATGGCACACGGATCACATCAGTGTGCGATCCCTGTGACACCCATGCTACCGGAGAAAAAACGGACACTGTGTGTGTCCGTGTGAGTCACACAGTCTGTGTGAAAACACGGACGTCTGAGTAACAGCATATAATAACATGGGTAAGTGTGGCATCCTCGTTAAAAACGGATGTCACACAAACCTGAAACACGGACGTCTGAAACCGGCCTAAGAAAGGAAATTGGAGGTCAAAGGACAGGCCACAATGGCCAACCAGTTGCATCAGCCTTTGAACATTGAAACAAGCACAGAGAAATTAGCATTCCCATATCGGGAGTCGAACCTGGGCCGCCTGGGTGAGAATCAGGAATCCTAACCAATAAACCATATGGGAAGTGTTGTGCTGTGAAGTCGTTGAAGATGTGGAAAAAAAGAACTTTATTTCTTTGAGTAAGCAACTTTTGCACGTTTGCAGCAGAAGCTTTCCTTGTTAGTGTGACGCCCAGGAGACCGGGGTACCCTGCACCGGATCGGGGGTCTATTTCTTGAGGGGATATCACGGGTGGCTCGACTCGGGCTGTGGTCTCAGGCGATGCACAGTGCAATGGGGGTATTTACAGGGGATAAATACAAGTTTATAAGAGTTTTTCGTGACGCCACCCGGAATAAATGTGGCTATTTATGGCCACCACTGCCAGTAGCTGGCCGGGAAAGATGATGTGGGGCAGCTGAGGTGGAAAGCCCTTTCCGCGTAGGGCTGTGGGTCCCAGGCAGGTGAGGTAAACGTCAATGGTGGTTATAGATAATGGTATTGTGAGGAGACTTTAGGGGTGCAGTCACTTACTTGATCAGCAATAGGTTTTTTCAGCTTCGATGGTCCCAATCCTGGATAGGTGGCTACTGCCCAAATGAGAGACTGAGGCACAGACAACGTTTAACCGGTTTACTTCAACAAAAAACTGCATAACAACAAGTCCCATCACTGGAGTCAGTATAAGGAGGACTAGGTTACTCTGCCCTGCCGGGTCCTTGGCCTCCTTCTTTGCGCTGTCTGTGTGTGGTCCTGCTGCTGTTTGTGAACTGGCTGCCGGCCCAAACTGTCCCTCCTGGGTCCTAATTCAACAGGCAACTCGAGTCATTTTCCCCTGCTTACCCCCTCTGGGAGTACCGCTGAACTCACTGGATGTTGCTGTGTCTGACCCTGGTGAAGCTTGAATCGCCTTCACTTCTCCTGGTTGCTGTATTGTGTGAAACTAATGCAGCCACGGATCCGGTGTCCGTATTTGTGCCTTTTCAGGGGTAGAGATTAATGGCTACCCGGTTCCTAAAATGTTTCTCTTCTCTGTCTCCTCTTCCTCAGACCAATGGCTTGGGCCTGGAAATTGTCAGTCTCTCCTAAGTACCTCAGAGCAATTTCTCTGTGACTGCTCCTCTGAGCATCCCGGCTCCAACTCAAAAAACACACTGTCAATTTTACCTCAGATCAGAATATCTCTAGGGGAGTGGTAGTGCGGTGTCAGCTCTAGTGCTTGTGTTGAGTAACTAATGATGGTTTTACTGTGGATAATACCCCTAGGGGTGCCACATTCCCCCTTAGTGAAAAACAGTACTCAGGGACTGTGATACAATAAACAAATGATATAACAATTAATATGTACAGAGTCGTAAAAATAAAAAATTACAAAAACCACTCAAAGTGCAAAAATAGAGTTCTGTAAAAAGTCACTTCAAACAGCATCCATTAATACAGTTCTATTCTTGAAGATATTGAAACAACTAACTATCCGCTAGAAAAGGCACTGCAATTAGCGTCTTGGAACTCGGTTCCATTTTTCCAACAGAGTCTAAAAGAAAGTCGAAAAGAAAGTCGAAAAAGATCAAAAAGCAGTCTTTCCGGAGTTTGTCTATCGCCTCCGGCTGATAACTATTTACAAGTAGTTTTACCACAACCGGTCCTGTGGCATGGTCCATAGTTAATAATGAAGAAAAGTTCAAGAATATGTAAGTAGTTCATACAGGAAAGTCTCTGTAGGTACTGGGCTTAAACGTTGCAAACTAAGAACTAATGACTAAACTAAATTTTTCTGAATTCTGTTAAATGTACCACATAACATATACACAATTCACATTTCGACTTCTTCACATTTGATAATCTATATATTTTGCCGGTAGTTGATCTTGAGTATTACGCTGGGACCTACGTAAGGTTAGTGTACTAGGCGTACTTAGCATGATGGTATGAGTGGATGTGTACCTACCGGGTGCTTCTGGTTCTGCTAAGGATGATTCCACGTTTGTGGGGTTGGCAACTCCACCGTGACCGGGATCACTATAACTAGGAATCTGTTCTTCCTGTCTTGGGACTTCTTGTGGTACAGGGTCAACTTCTGATTCTGTTTGTCTTGGGGCTTCTGGTTGTATGGACTTTGGTGTTAGTTCTGGTACTTGGTAAAAGGCCATCATTGGTACTACCACTGCACCATGGTACGTGGGCCAGGTTTTAGGAAAGTCTCCTAAGACTGTATGAATTTTTTCTTCCTCTTCCTTAACTGGTTGAACCTGTACGGGTTGGATTACTTCAGGTTCCGATTGGATAACTTCTGGCTCTTTCAAGGTTTCAGGACATAGTTTCAGATTGTCTCTTGACACTAGTACTGATTTTAGCCCTCCGTTTTTGCTGATAAGGCACATTTTAGGATTGTTCACTGTTGCTGGTAAAACTGTGTACGGGATGGTTTCCCACTGATTATCCAGTTTATTGGTGCGACGATTTCTCTTTAGTACTTGGTCACCAGGTTTTAACGGGGTTGCTAGAGCATGCTGATTATAAGTTCGTTCTTGTCTTTCTCTAGCTTGCTGGAGACTTCTTTTCACACACTCTTGTACTTGGCGATACTGCTGTTGACGTAGGGTATCCCAATTGGAATCTTGCACTTCTGCATCCGGTTTCAGAATTCCCATTTCTAGATCAATTGGTAGCCTACCGGGTCTTGCACGCATAAGGTAAGCTGGGGTGCAATTTGTAGAGCTTACTGGGACATTGTTATATAGGTCTACCAAGTCGGGCAATTTCTCTGGCCATTGATTTCTTTCTGACTCCGGCAAGGTCTTCAATAAGTCAATTACAATATGGTTAATCTTTTCGCATAAGCCATTTGTTTGAGGATGATATGCTGTTGTCCGGATCTTCTTGCAACCATACATATTGCAGAACTCTCTGAAGATCTCTGATTCAAAGGCTGTACCTTGGTCTGCAAGTACTTGCTCAGGGTAACCATGAGGTCTGCAAAAGTATGTTTGGAACGCCTTAGCTGCTGTTTTTGCTGTGAGATCCTTCACGGGTACCACCACTAAGAAGAGTGAGTAATGGTCCACGATGGTTAAGGCATAGACATAGCCAGACCGGCTTGGTGTCAACTTCACATGGTCTATGGCGACAAGCTCAAGTGGTTGCTTCGTGAGTATGGGCTGGAGTGGTGCTGTTTGGTTTCGTTGATCTTTCCTTCTGAGGTTGCACAGGCCACAGTTTCTGCACCATTCTTCAATTGATCTTCTCATACCCACCCAGTAGAATCTTTCTCTCAAGAGTATTTCTAGTTTCTTCCATCCAAAATGACCGGCACCATTGTGGTAAGCTTCCAGGACCATCTTTACATCCTGTTTAGGCACTATTATTTGCCAGACTAATTCATGTGTCTTTGGATTAGTGTACCTTCTGCAGAGCTTCCCTTGATACAAGAACATTCTGCCTCTCTCTTTCCAGAGTTGATGCGTCTCTTCCGGGGCATTCTGGTTGGGAAATGCACCTTGTTCCGTCAGCAGTTCCTTTACCAACTTCACAGCCGGATTGCTGTCTTGCGTGTCAGCCCATCTGTGGTGTGCTAATGGGTTAAGAGTCGCTTGTTGTTGTTTCTGATAGGCACCTGACTGATACTGTCCTATCTTGGGACTATGGAAGGCCGGTAGTTCAATTTCTTCAAGCTCCTCCGGTTCCTCTTCCACATTTTCCAAGTGTGGCATCCGGGATAAGGCATCTGCATTTCCATTCTTGCGGCCTGCTCTATACTTGATCACAAAGTTGTAATTAGACAGCCGGGCTATCCATCGTTGTTCCAGCGCACCTAATTTTGCTGTATCCAGGTGGGTCAACGGGTTGTTATCAGTATAGATGGTGAATTCTGCAGCTGCCAGATAGTGTTTGAAATGCTCGGTTACAGCCCAGACTACTGCCAATAGTTCTAACTTGAAGGAGCTGTAATTTTCCGGATTTCTTTCAGTAGGCCGGAGCTTTCTGCTTGCAAAGGCGATGACTTTCTCCTTGCCTCCCTGCTTTTGTGACAGTACTGCTCCTAGTCCCACGTTACTGGCATCTGTGTAGAGGATGAAGGGTTGATGGTAATTTGGGTATGCTAGAACCTCTTCTCCTGTCAGTGCCTTCTTTAGCTTCTCAAATGACTCTTCCCTCTCGTCACTCCACTGGAAAGGAGGATTCCGGGCTGAGGGCTTCCTTGACTGGCCTACCAGGATGTCTTGTATGGGTGCTGCTAACTTTGTGAACCCTTTTATGAATCTGCGATAGTAGCCCACCAGTCCCAGGAATTGCCTCACCTCTTTCACGCTGGTGGCTCTTGGCCAATCCCTTATCACGGTTACTTTCTCGGGATCCGGTGCTACTCCTTCTGAACTTACAACGTGTCCCAGGTACTGTACCTTTGGCTTAAGAAGGTGACATTTGGATGGCTTGATCTTCATGCCATATTTGGACAAGGCTTCAAATACTTCTGCCAAGTCTTGTAGGTGTTGCTCATAAGTCTTGGAGTAGACTATTACATCATCTAGGTACAGGAGGATGGTTTCAAAATTCTTGTGTCCTAGACAGCACTCCATCAGTCGCTGGAAGGTACCGGGTGCATTGCAGAGTCCGAATGGCATACAATTAAATTCACAGAGACCCATCGGTGTGGTGAATGCTGTTTTTTCCTTGTCTCTCTCCGCCACAGGGACCTGCCAATACCCATTTGTTAAGTCTAAGGTGGAAAAATAGTTAGCAGATCTTAATGCTGCTAATGATTCCTCTATTCTAGGTAGGGGGTACGCGTCTTTATGGGTAATGTGATTAATCTGCCGGTTGTCCACGCACATTCTCATGGTTCCATCTTTCTTTTTATCCATCACTAGAGGGGCCGCCCAGGGGCTACAGCTGTCTCTTATTACCCCGGCTTGTTTCATATCCCTTAGCATACCTTTTGCACATTGGTAGTAAGCGGGCGATACGGGTCTATATCTCTCTTTTATTGGTGGGTGGTTACCGGTGGGTATTGTGTGTTCTACCCCTTTGATCTGCCCAAAATCTAGCGGGTGTTTACTGAAGACTTGTTCATATTCTCTCACTAGCCTGTACACCCCTTGTTTTTGATGGGTAGGTGTTAAATCTGTTCCTACGTACAACTGTTGACACCAATCCTCCAATTCTCCACGTGAACCATTGTCGTCCGCCTGACATGAAGGATCCAAGGGCTCAATGGCTGTGATGGCATTGTTGTCAACGGTATATAGTTTCGCCATAGTACCATACCTCGGTAAAGTGACCTCTTCTTCTCCACAATTTAAAAGACGTATTGGCACCCTTCCCCGGTGTACCTCGACTACTCCCCTGGCTGTCAGTATAGTGGGCCTACTATCAGTGTACACGGGTTCTACCAAAGCCTGATAATCTCGCCCTTTTATGCCTATTGCGGCTCTGCACCATACCAACATTTCGGTTTTAGGCGGAATTACAATAGGGGTTGGATCACTTACCCTCACACTGCCAATTTCTCCACCTGCAACTTCTACCTGTTGCTTTAACACCAAAGCTTTTATCTCTCTCTGTAGAATTCTTTGCTGGTCACATCTGGCAGTCTTGGCGAGTTGCTGTAAGACAGTAAGGACCTCGGAAAAACAATTTTCTATTACATTCATTCCTATCAATACAGTTGATTCACGATCTCGCCGGTCAACATCAACAACAATAATACCTTGCTTCTGTAATTCTACCCTACTAATCTTGACAGTCATTTCCCTAAAACCTACTTGCGGTAATATCTCACCATTACTAGCCCATATACTCAATGCAACGTTAGATGGTCCTTTATCAATGTCTGTATCAGCCCAGTACCTCTTATAAAGGATATGTGGAATCGATGATATCTGGGAACCGGTGTCCAGCAGGGCGTTGAGGGGAATACAGTCCAGCACGATAGGGATAGCGGGACGCCCTCCTACGTACTTGTCGTGCCAGGGTGTTAGACCTTGAAAGTTCATTCCTGCGAAGCGGCCCGCCTTCCCAGGGGATCCTTGTTTAAAGCACATTCCCGGGCAACGTGGCCTGGCTCCTTGCAACGACGGCAAATGGGCTGTCCATCTGGCTGGTAGCGGTCGCTGGGTCGTCCTCTCCACGCTGGGTACCTCCTGGGCCTCATCCATGGAACATCCTCTTTGCTGGTCGCCAACTCGATCTTGGGTGTAGTCTGGGATCCACACAACTCCTGAATGATTTTAGCCATTGAAGCAACGGTGTCTGTCAGGGCAGCAAGCTTTTGATGGAGAGCCTCATTGGTGTTAGGCTCCAGAGATTTAGCAATAGCCCCTGACATGGCTGAGGTCACTTGCACTCCCTGCTGCTGAGGTGCCTCTGCAATAGTTTGAGACAAATCCAGATCCCTGGGCGCCTCTGCCTGCTGGAGACGAATGCCACTTTCCTTTAATTGAGCAAATGTCAGTTCGGGATCCTTAAAGGCCAGCATGCTTAAATGCCCCCTGTGAGAAGGGGTTAAGAGTCCCTCAATAAATTGATCTTTCAATAGCTTATCTGCTCCTGTGGTAAAAACAGGTTCTGTTAATGTAAGTGCTTTGAGCGCCTCTGTAGATTTAAGGCCCCCTTCACACGTCCGTGAAAAACACGCACGTGTGTTACGGGCCGTTTTTCGGGTCCGGGTGCCGTTTTTGTGTCCGTTTTTATGGTCCGTGTGGCACCTGTGTGAATTGCGTATGCTAGTCATGTTTGTGTGCAGAACGTCCGTGTGTGCGTGTGGAATTAACGTGTATGTGTACGTGTAATGTCCGCGTGTAATGTCCGTGTGTGTGATGCACAATGTCGTTTATAAATGTCGGCTGACAGCAGACAGAGTTGCACGATGAGAATGAACTCGGGTGAACTTCACCCGACTTCATCCTCATACCGCGGCTCTGTCTGTGTCGAGTACTGATTAGCGGTCACCTGTGAAGGATTCACCGGTGACCGCTAATCCCCCGAGTGACTGAAGTTTCCCCCCCTCTCTCATACTTACCGTTCCCCGATCTCCGGCGCAGCGCTGCACGGCATTCACACTGCTGCGGCGGCTTTTACTATTTTGAAAAAGCCGGCCGCTCATTAAACAATCTCCTATTCCCTGCTTTCCCCGCCCACCGGCGCCTATGATTGGTTGCAGTGAGACACGCCCCCACGCTGAGTGACAGGTGTCACACTGCACCCAATCACAGCAGCCGGTGGGCGTGTCTATACTGTGCAGTAAAATAAATAAATAAATAATTAAAAAAAAACGGCGTGCGGTCCCCCCCAATTTTAATGCCAGCCAGATAAAGCCATACGGCTGAAGGCTGGTATTCTCAGGATGGGGAGCTCCACGTTATGGGGAGCCCCCCACCATAAGAATATCAGTCAGCAGCCGCTCAGAATTGCCGCATACATTATATGCGACAGTTCTGGGGCTGTACCCGGCTCTTCCCGATTTGCCCTGGTGCTTTGGCAAATCGGGGTAATAAGGAGTTATTGGCAGCCCATAGCTGCCAATAAGTCCTAGATTAATCATGTCAGGCGTCTATGAGACACCCTCCATGATTAATCTGTAAATTACAGTAAATAAACACACACACACCAGAAAAAAATCCTTTATTAGAAATAAAAAACACACACATATACCCTGGTTCACCACTTTAATCAGCCCCAAAAAGCCCTCCATGTCCGGCGTACTCCAGGATGGTCCAGCGTCGCATCCAGCGCTGCTGCATGGAGGTGACAGGAGCTGCAGAAGACACCGCCGCTCCGGTCACCTCCACGCAGCTAATGAAGACAGCCGTGCGATCAGCTGATCTGTCACTGAGGTTACCCGCTGTCACTTAATAAAGTGATTTTTAAAGTCAATTTTTTATATTTTTCACACAGTTTTTGACCAATTTTACTGGAAATCACGGCACACAATACCCAGTTTAGCTGGGCACGGTAGATCCTGTTCGTGACGCCAATTTGTGACGCCCAGGAGACCGGGGTACCCAGCACCGGATCGGGGGTCTATTTCTTGAGGGGATATCACGGGTGGCTCGACCCGGGCTGTGGTCTCAGGCGATGCACAGTGCAATGGGGGGTGTTTACAGGGGATAAATACAAGTTTATAAGAGTTTTTCGTGACGCCACCCGGAATAAATGTGGCTATTTATGGCCACCGCTGCCAGTAGCTGGCCGGGAAAGATGATGTGGGGCAGCTGAGGTGGAAAGCCCTTCAGGTTTTTTCAGCTTCGATGGTCCCAATCCTGGATAGGTGGCTACTGCCCAAATGAGAGACTGAGGCACAGGCAACGTTTAACCGGTTTACTTCAACAAAAAACTGCATAACAACAAGTCCCATCACTGGAGTCTGTATAAGGAGGACTAAGTTACTCTGCCCTGCCGGGTCCTTGGCCTCCTTCTTTGCGCTGTCTGTGTGTGGCCCTGCTGCTGTTTGTGAACTGGCTGCCGGCCCAAACTGTCCCTCCTGGGTCCTAATTCAACAGGCAACTCGAGTCATTTTCCCCTGCTTACCCCCTCTGGGAGTACCGCTGAACTCACTGGATGTTGCTGTGTCTGACCCTGGTGAAGCTTGAATCGCCTTCACTTCTCCTGGTTGCTGTATTGTGTGAAACTAATGCAGCCACGGATCCGGTGTCCGTATTTGCGCCTTTTCAGGGGTAGAGATTAATGGCTACCCGGTTCCTAAAATGTTCCTCTTCTCTGTCTCCTCTTCCTCAGACCAATGGCTTGGGCCTGGAAATTGTCAGTCTCTCCTAAGTACCTCAGAGCAATTTCTCTGTGACTGCTCCTCTGAGCATCCCGGCTCCAACTCAAAAAACAAACTGTCAATTTTACCTCAGATCAGAATATCTCTAGGGGAGTCTCTTGAGCTCCCCCTTCTGGCCAGAGGTGGTAGTGCGGTGTCAGCTCTAGTGCTTGTGTTGAGTAACTAATGATGGTTTTACTGTGGATAATACCCCTAGGGGTGCCACATTAGCACAATAGGTGGCGAGCCAATTTCAAACCCTTAAGGTCATGATTGTGATCCTCAAATGTGGCACTTTTCTTTGGAGATTTTGGCTCCATTTTGACTAGAGAGCCACATTTGTTTCCACTGAGTACCAAAAAATCAACTATTATATATTGAGGGGTTTGAGTCCCTTGACACCAAGTAGTTGGAAGTCGAAGTTAAGAATGATTTCCGATATGAGCTCAAATGGCTTTTTGTGCAAAAGAATGGAATGAATGGCTAAAAGCTCTTGTGGTCAGCATTTTTCACAGCAAAGAGCAATTTTAAACTAAACTAACTTTGTCTGCAAGGTATGTGTCGACCTTTGAATGCAGGAACTATTAGGCTATGTCCGCACGTTGCTTTTTACCTGCTTTTTACCTGCTTTTTTGCTGCTTTTTCAACTGCAGCGTTTAATGCCAAAATGGTTGTGTTCTGCTTTTCAAGCAAAGTCTGTGGGAATTTGAGTTTCTTGTCCGCACTATGCAGTTAAAACTGCAGCCTTTTTGTTGCAGAACTTTGGTCAAAAACTCAGCTTTTAGCGCAAAACCCAAATGGCAAAAACAATTGACAGGTAAAAAGCAACGTGCGGACATAGCCTTATAGAAAAAGTGGCACTCCTCTAAAAGGTATTGAACTAGTAAACTAAGAAAACTGGTTGCTAGTTTATATGGGATAAAACACAGAATCGTAGGAATGTTTCCTTCTTTAAACAACTGTTTTATATTTCAGCCTTTGAATCTTTCCTTATTTGAGCAGGAGATAACAGGTCATTGGAAACACTGAATATTGTAAGTGTCTTCCTCAGGCCTGTTTCACGCGTCACTGATTCTGATATGTATGTGCTAGTTTTTACATGTATCAGAATTAGTGATAAGCGAGTACTAAAAAGCTCGGGTGCTCGAGGCTCGGGCCGAGCATCCCAAGATACTCGTGTACTCGGCCCGAGCACCGAGCCCAATGTTATCCTATGGGAGACCCGAGAATTTTTGTGAAATGACCCCCGGCAGCATGTAGAAACCCTAAAAATGGCACAAAAGTCTCAGAAGAGTGCCCAAATGACATGGCAACAGCATGGGGAAGACCCCTTGAAGCATTTATCACTCAAAAGTCACAGCTGTGAACAATTTTGTCCGCGTTTTACGCCATTTTTACGGACTCACCAGAAAACCTTCCAAAATGACACCAAAATGAATTTTCATGGCGGAAATGTTAAGGGAACATACCCAATAGTGAGATAGAGCTAATGTATGTTACTTTTTGAGATCAATACATGAAAGATTTTACGTAAAACATTGTGTGGCACTCCGATGTCCCTGAGAAGAGACGTACATAAAGGCCTCTGAGTCTAATGTGCCCATTTTGAGGAAGTGAGTTTTTGTAGTATTTTCCTTTGCCAGGGCAGTCCAAAATTGTGAGGTTCACCAATGCCCCTGCATACAGACGTGCATGATGGCCTGTAAACCTGAAGTGCCCATTGTAAGGAAGTGGGTCTATTGTAGTATAGCCCTTAGGCAGGGCAGCCAAAAATTGGGAGGCTCCACGTTGTCCCTGGATAGAGACGTGCATGAGGGCCTCAAAACATTAAGTGTCCATTGTCAGGAAGTGGGTGTATTATAGTATAGCCCTTTGGCAGGGCAGCCAAAAATTGGGAGGCTCCACGTTGTCCCTGGATAGAGACGTGCATGAGGGCCTCAAAACATTAAGTGTCCATTGTCAGGAAGTGGGTGTATTATAGTATAGCCCTTTGGGAGGGCAGCCAAAAATTGGGAGGCTCCACGTTGTCCCTGGATAGAGACGTGCATGAGGGCCTCAAAACATTGTTCCCATTGCAAAGGAGGAAGTCTCCTGTCGTTGTAATGTCCATTCTGCAAAGAATGGGCGAAAAAATTTACCACTGGGGGTATACCTGAAACAAAGGCCTAACTATTGTAACGGTCATCATGGTGGCGCATGAGGAGAAGGAGGAGCAGTCCAGCGATTATCCAAAGTCCAGAACTGTGTACCCATGGGTGACTGGAGGTACATGGCAAATTCCCGTTACAAACTTTAAATTCCGCTCTCATTTGCTGGTGGTGTGGTGAAGTCTGGCCCAATCCAACCCTTGTTCATCTTGATCAGAGTCAGCCTGTCAGCATTTTCAGTTGACAGGCGGGTGCGTTTATCTGTAATGATTCCACCTGCAGCACTAAAAACACGCTCTGACAAAACGCTAGCGGCAGGGCAGGCCAGGACTTCCAAGGCGTAGAGAGCCAATTCATGCCACGTGTCCACCTTGGATACCCAATAATTGTAAGGCACAGAGGAATGTCGGAGTACAGTTGTTCGATCTGCAAGGTACTCCTTGAGCATCTGGGCAAACTTAGGATTTCTTGTGGCACTACCCCGCACCTCAGGGGCTGTGGTACGTGAGGGGCTGAGAAAACTGTCCCACATCTTAAAGACTGTTCCCCTACCTCTGGCGGATTGGACTTGTGCCTCTCTCGGCTGTACGCCTTGGTTGTCCACTGATTCCTGACCTATGCCGCTAGCGTTTTGTGAGGGGAATGCTTTGCCTACTTCCGTGACTATGGCCTTCCGGAACTGCTGTATTTTGGTTGACCTCTCCGCCTCGGGAATAAGAGACATAAAGTTCTCCTTGTAGCGTGGGTCTAACAGTGTTACCAACCAGTAATGATTGTCGACCAAGATGTTCTTAACGCGAGGGTCACGAGACAGGCAGCTTACCATAAAGTCAGCCATGTGCGCCAGACTCTTAACAGCCAGGACTTCAGTAGCCTGACCAACAAGATGACTGAACATGCTGTCCTCCTCCTCCTCCTCCTCCTCATCTACCCTGTCCTCTGGCCAGCCACGCTGAACCGAGGATATGACTGGTGTGCATGTCATATCCTCAATTTGGCCGGGGAGTTGCTCCATGTCTTCATCCTCCTCCTCGTCATAGTCCTCCACTGCACGTTGTGATGAGACGAGGCTGGGCTGTGTGTTATCACCCACACCCACTACTGTTTCTTGCTGCAACTCATCGCGCTCCGCCTGCAATACATCATGTTTGTTTTTGAGCAGAGACCGTTTTAGAAGGCAGAGTAGCGGTATGGTGACGCTAATAATGGCGTCATCACCACTCACCATCTTGGTGGAGTCCTCAAAGTTTTGGAGGATGGTACATAGGTCGGACATCCATCTCCACTCCTCAGGTGTTATGTGTGGAGTTTGACCCATTTCCCGACGGCGTAGGTGATGCAGGTACTCAACAACTGCCCTCTTCTGCTCACATATCCTGACCAACATGTGCAGAGTTGAATTCCAACGCATGGGGACATCACACACCAGTCTGTGAGCCGGAAGATGCAAACGGCGCTGAAAGCCGGCAAGGCCGGCTGAAGCAGTAGGTGACTTTCGAAAATGTGCAGACAGGCGGCGAACTTTTACCAGCAGATCAGACAGCTCTGGGTATGACTTTAGAAACCGCTGAACCACGAGGTTGAGCACATGGGCCACGCATGGAACATGTGTCAGCTGGCCTCGCCTCAAAGCCGCCACCAGGTTCCGGCCATTGTCACACACGACCTTTCCTGGCTTTAGGTTCAGAAGTGTGAGCCAGTGATCTGCCTGCTGTTTCAGAGCTGTCCACACCTCTTCTGCATTGTGGGGTTTGTCACCTATGCAGATTAGCTTCAGCACAGCCTGTTGCCGCTTCGCCGAGGCAGTGCTGCAGTGCTTCCAGCTTGGGACTAGTGTGGAGGGTACAGTGGATGAGGATGCGCAGGAGGAGGAGGAGGCTGAAGAGCATGACATTCCGGAGCTGTAGAGTGTGGGTGAAACACTGACTGAGGTAGGGCCTGCAAACCTTGGTGTGGGAAGGACGTGTTCCGTCCCTCGCTCAGACTGGGTCCCAGCTTCCACAATATTAACCCAGTGTGCCGTCAACGAGATGTAGCAGCCTTGCCCACAAGCACTTGTCCACGTGTCTGTGGTTAGGTGGACTTTGGGTGAAACAGCGTTTTTCAGGGCACGTGTGATGTTTTGTGACACGTGGTTATGCAACGCGGGGACGGCACACCGGGAGAAATAGTGGCGGCTGGGGACCGAGTAACGTGGGACAGCTGCCGCCATCAGGTCGCGGAATGCTTCTGTCTCCACCAGCCTAAAAGGCAACATTTCCAGTGCAAGCAGTCGCGAAATGTTAGCATTTAGAACTGTGGCATGTGGGGTGTTGGCAGTGTATTTGCGCCTGCGTTCAAAGGTTTGCTGAATGGATAACTGAACGCTGCGCTGGGACAAGGACGTGCTTGATGATGGTGTTATTTCTGCGTAGGCAACTGCAGGTGCAGGACCGGAGGAGGCTTGTTCGCAGGCAGCATGGACAGGGGATTGGCTCGCATGAACAACCAGCGAAGACGTAGCAGTGACACCAGCAAGCACTGCTCCTCGACTCTTTTGTACTTCCCACAAAGTCGGGTGCTTGGCTGACATGTGCCTGATCATGCTGGTGGTGGTCAGGCTGCTAGTTTTGGTACCCCTGCTGATGCTGGCACGGCAGGTGTTGCAAATGGCCTTTTTAGAATCATCTGGAGCCAACTTAAAAAACTGCCAGACTCGGGAAGACCTAACATTTATACAGGCACCTTGTGTCGTGTTGTTGTTCCGGGGAACGGTTGCCTGACTTCTGCCTGGAGCCACCACCCTGCTTCTTACTGCCTGTTGGGATGCTACGCCTCCCTCCCCCTGTGCACTGCTGTCCTCGCTCTGCATATCCTCCTGCCAGGGTGGGTCAGTTACTGGATCATCCACCACGTCGTCTTCCTCTTCTGCACCCTGCTCCTCCTCCTGACTTCCTGACAATTGTGTCTCATCATCGTCCACCCCTTGTTGAGACACGTTGCCAACTTCGTGAGAATGTGGCTGCTCAAATATTTGGGCATCTGTACATACGATCTCCTCATGACCCACTTCAACATGAGCTGGCGAGAGGCCAGAATGTGCGAATGGAAACGTGAACAGCTCTTCCGAGTGTCCAAGTGTGGGATCATTAATGTCCGAGGACGTGTACTCAGCCTTGTGGTAGGAAGGAGGATCAGGTTCTGAAATGTGCGGTGCAGTATCACGGCTACTGACACTTGACCGTGTGGAAGACAGAGTGTTTGTGGTGGTGCCAATCTGACTGGAAGCATTATCCGCTATCCAACTAACAACCTGTTGACACTGGTCTTGGTTCAAGAGCGGTGTACTGCTGCGGTCCCCAAGAATTTGGGACAGGACGTGCGAGCGACTAGATGTGGCCCTTTGTTGTGGCGAAATTAGAGCTTGCCCACTACCTCGGCCTCTGCCTGCACCACCATCATGTCCACTTCCTTGTTCCTTGCCAACGCCCTTGCGCATTTTGCAATGCTGTGCTGACGTGTATTCACTAGACTTGTGCGTTATATTCAAGTTTGTGTAAATCGTGCACCTGTACGCTGCCACCGACAGGCACACATGCGGTTTTTAAATGCAAGCACGGACGCACTAAGAACCTAACAGGTTTTTAGGAGCGACAATTACTGAGAAGTCTGACACTATCAGCCACTGCTGACTGACGTGTATTATACACTACACTTGTGCGTTATATAATAGTTTGGTAAAAACGCACACAAGTGCACCTGTACGCTGCCACCGACAGGCACACACGTGCGGTTTTTAAATGCAAGCACGGACGCACTAAGAACCTAACAGGTTTTTAGGAGCAAAAATTAATGAGAAGTCTGACACTATCAGCCACTGCTGACTGACGTGTATTATACACTACACTTGTGCGTTATATAATAGTTTGGTAAAAACGCACACAAGTGCACCTGTACGCTGCCACCGACAGGCACACACGTGCGGTTTTTAAATGCAAGCACGGACGCACTAAGAACCTAACAGGTTTTTAGGAGCGACAATTACTGAGAAGTCTGACACTATCAGACACTGCTGACTGACGTGTATTATACACTACACTTGTGCGTTATATAATAGTTTGTGCAAATCGTGCACCTGTACGCTGCCACCGACAGGCACACACGTGCGGTTTTTAAATGCAAGCACGGACGCACTAAGAACCTAACAGGTTTTTAGGAGCGACAATTACTGAGAAGTCTGACACTATCTGGACTGTTTTAGGCCTGCGCCACACATCCGTGCCTCCGGTACGTGTTTGTCATTTTTTACACGTCCCGGCGGCACGGAGACACTTTAACCAATGCTACCCTATTGTAGCAGGCACACACACGTAAAACCACACGGAATGTGTGTCCGTGTGCGTTTGTACGTGTGTGCGATTTTCAAAGCGCTGACATGTCAGTGTTTTCTCCGGCAGCACGGGTGTCACACGGCCCGCACCCACACCACACGGGTGTAGTGTGGATGCGGTCCCGTGTGACACGCGCCGGACAAAACACACATGTCAGTGAAAAAAAAACAAAACATTTACTCACCTTCTCCAGCCCTCCTGTCTCTGCCGCTGCTGCCTCTTGCTGCCGACCGCCGCTCATTATTCTCATTGAATATTCACTTCACTGCCTGGCAGCAGCAGCAGCGGGGAGACGGGAGGGCTGGAGACCGAGGATCAGCACCACGGACAGCAGCGCGGACATCAGGAAGGACCAGGTGAGTATAATAATTACTGATTCTACGTGTGCTATCGCGGATAGCACACGTAGAACACACGTGTCACGCACGTACCAGAGACACGTACTTACCTGCACGCAACACGCAGGGAAAATACGTGTCTCTCGGCACGTGCGTGAATTTCACGTGAGTGTGGCAGAGGCCTTAGACTGTGTACACCAGCCCCAGATATGATGAAGGCTGGTATACGGTCACCACTAGGAATGGCTATATACCCTGCCTGCCTGCCTGCCTGTATACTGCTACAATAGTCCTGACAAGGACTCTTCTGGTCACTAGCCTGTATTCCGACCTGGCTATACCCTGCCTGTATACAGCAACAATAGTCCTGAGAAGGACTCTGCTACTGTACTCCGACCTGGCTATACCCTGCCTGCCTGTATACAACTAGAATAGTCCTGAGAAGGACTTTTGGTCACACTGTTTGCAGCCCTGCTACGGAAAAAGCTATAAAGGGCCGCAAACCTTTCCCTGAAGCAGCGACACTCTCCCTGCACTGACTGTCTGGATGGCTGTGAGCAGAGCACAGCGCGCCCGCCGGTATAAAGGCTCGGTCACGCTGTGCGGGCCGGCCAATCACTGCAATTCCACAACTAACAGGGCTGTGGCATTGCAGTGGTCTGCCAGCCAATCCCTGCATGAGGGCTGGCTCTCAAAAGAGCGCCAACATGCAGGGATGAAGACCACGAGTACAGCACGAGTATCGCGAGATTACTCGGTCCCCGCCGAGTAGCCCGAGTACAGTGATACTCGTGCGAGTACCGAGTAGTAACAAGCATGCTCGCTCATCACTAATCAGAATCACTGATTGTTCCGCAAACCTTTCAGGCAAACAGTTCGGTGAACATTGGGAAGTTTGTCAAAGATCAGCAAACCAAACTTTGAAAGGTTGGCTTATCTCTAATTACTATCTAAACAGTGGCAGTTTTACACAAAGTGAAGCCATAAAAAAATTTTAAAAAAGAAGGAGCCAGCACAATTTCTATACTGTATTAATAAATGGAAATTTTTAGCAAAACATTGCAATATTTTGAGCCACCCCGCCAACGTCACGGCAAATTCCATGGGGCAGTCCTACACTAAATACTATATTTTATTTGGGGTGCCATACGGCCTCACATCTTCAATGCAGAACTGCCTGAGGCAGCACTTACCTGGTGCTTTTCATTCCCGTACCTGTGACTGAGTCACAGTTGTGGGCAGGACAGGCCCAGGCAAGTGCTGCTAAGATTAAATAGCCTGTGGACAGGACCAGTGGCTGTGTGTGAACAGTCACCAATGGCTAAACCAATATACAAATAGAACAACCAAAATAGGGTGCACGGCCTGGTGGAGGCTAACCACCTGCCAAAAATTTTTTTTAAAAAAGAAGGAGCCAGCACAATTTCTATACTGTATTAATAAATGGAAATTTTTAGCAAAACATTGCAATATTTTGAGCCACCCCGCCAATGTCACGGCAAATTCCATGGGGCAGTCCTACACTAAATACTATATTTTATTTGGGGTGCCATACGGCCTCACACCTTCAATGCAGAACTGCCTGAGGCAGCACTTACCTGGTGCTTTTCATTCCTTATTTGAGCAGGAGATAACAGGTCATTGGAAACACTGAATATTGTGTCTTCCTCAGACCTGTTTCACGCGTCACTGATTCTGATATGTATGTGCTAGTTTTTACATGTATCAGAATCACTGATTGTTCCACAAACCTTTCAGGCAAACAGTTCGGTGAACATTGGGAAGTTTGTCAAAGATCAGCAAACCAAACTTTGAAAGGTTGGCTTATCTCTAATTACTATCTAAACAGTGGCAGTTTTAGACAAAGTGAAGCCATGTCAAAAGTAGAGATGAGCCACCACCCAAGTGTTCGAGTTCAGATCGGTTTGGTTCGTCGAACTTGGGGTGTGTTCGTCGAACACTTTCGAACACCATTGAAAACAATGGCAGGCAAACACAAACACTTACAGACATGCACAAACACAAATGCTCATGTACCGCCCCGCGGCCTCTGCTGCGGCCCCTGAGCCGATCGGATCCGTGCTCGCGTTCTACGGGTGGTGGCTCGAGCCTCTCACGGACCCGGGGGTCACGTCGCTCTGCAAGGGGGGTTGGCGTTAAACACAGGGGATGCGGGTATTTGGTTTTGGGATGATTGTTCGTGACGCCACCCATGGGTTGTGGTGATTGTGGACACCCCTGCTGCGGTGAAGGTACGGGGACTCCTGGGAGCGGTATAGTGGCGCAGCTAGGTGTTGACCCCTCCGTGGGTAGGGGATGTTGGTCCCGGGGCCCCGGTCGGGCTGTGGGCAGGGGTGCAGGGCGCAGTATTGCGGTGCAGTGCGGTAGGGTGCCTGATGGCACTGTTGTACTCATGATTAAACCACACAGAGTCACTGGTAAACCAAACGGAGGAATCAACGGGGTCCGCAGCCGGCTGCAGCTTCCTAGTCGGGTTGGCAATGTCTGCCTTTCTCCTGCACCTGTGTTTGTAGTGTGACCACTGTGCCTGGGCACTGGTAGTCCGCTCCCCGGCGTGTATGTGTCGAAGGAGCCCCTGTTGCCCACAGATGCTGGTCCTTGGATCTTTGGCCTCTGGCGGTGGCTATTATCCGGACGGGTTGGGCTGTTGCCTTCAATCGGGACTTTGGTGGGAATGAACCCCCGAGCTCTAGACCGCAATCAGTTAATTCGACTATGGTTGTGGCATATAGCCTAGTCGGGGTCTGAGTACCCTGCCTGGTGCTCCGATATCCAGTTAGCTCCCCGGTTTGGTTCCGGCGGGCCACTTATCTGTCCCAGTCCCCTACGGTTCCGCTGGTCATATTCCCGGTCTCCTGCAGGCGGACACTGCCGTCTGCCTGCCTGACTGTTGCACTCCACTACTCTCCACTCCACTGTACTGAACTGGACTGTTTTCTGTTTTCCTGCCTCAGGCCAGCAGACTCCTCGGAGGACGTGTCTTTCCACCTAACTCCGCCCACCTGGTGTGCCTGTCTAACACTGAGGGAGGCAATCAGGTCTTTGTGGTTGACTGGTGGTACCTTTCTAGTGTGGGGGTGTATATGGTGAGTGTTGTGACCTGTGACCCCTAGGGTCCAGGGCATCACACACACATACATACTATGCTCAACTTACCTTCCGTTCCATCGCCGGCCTCCGCTGATTTACAGTTCACCGGTACAAGATGTGTATCAGGTAACCATCACGACCGATGCCGGAACTTCCACTGACAGAGCGCTGATGTCAAAGCCAGGAGCCGCTTGCCTCTGACTGGCCAGTGCGCTGCCTTTGAGTAGCGTCTGACAGAGAAAGTTCCTTCCTTGTCGCGATGGTTACCCGATACACATCCTGTAGCGGCGAACTACGTGTATCGGGTAGCCATCGCGACAAGGGAGGAACTTCCTCTGTCAGACGCTACTCAAAGTTAGCATGCTGGCCAATCAGAGGCAAGCGGCTCCTGCCTTGACGTCAGGGCTCTGTCAGCGGAAGTTCCGGCATCAGTAGCGATGATTACCTGATACACATCTTGTAGCAGCGAACTGCAAGTCCCAGTAGGCCAGCAATGGAGCAGAAGGTAAGGTGAGCATAATATGTGTGTGTGCGTGTATGTTTGTGTATGTTTTTGTGTGTTTTTGTGTGTTTGTACATGTTTGTGTGTGTTTGTGCATGTGGGGAATGGCACAATAGGGAACCAGGATGGGACATTTAACAAGTTATGGAAGGAATTGTCTGCATTGCAATGATTTCCTATGGGAAATCTTGCTTTGATGAATGAGTAACTTGGTTAACAAGCACACTCCCAGATTGGATTGTTCTCGTTAACCAAGGTTCCACTGTATTAACATTGAATGACGGTATTACTGTGAAAAGCCAGTTACGCTTTTGGTGATTGAAAAGTTATCGAACATAATCTCGAACTGCCGAACTTGAAGCTAATTGTTCGCGTTCGTTGAACGACTCGAACATCACCTAAAACAGGTCGAATTTGAGATTGGCGAACAGTTCGATTCGAACACCGCTCATCTCTAGTCAGAAGTAAAATGTGAGTCTAACATATAACATCACATACAAATATTTAATTTGCATTTACGGGAGCTTTTTACAGACCTTTAAATGAGTGCCATAGCCTGTATTGCTCTCATAATATACTGTATACACACAGTACATACATACACATGTCACACAGAACATATACTGACAAGCAAAAAAGTAACAATGTTTTAACTTTTGACTTTCAGATTCTGTATCTCACCATCCATTACATCTTAGAGCTTGAGACTACCATTATTTTATAGGCAAACATCCTAGCTATCTGATACAAAAATTTGACCTGCAACTATTTAGCATATGAGTATTTATGTAAATTCTGGTTACGTCCCTGCATTGATACTGTTACGGCAGGAACTGCAGAGTGCGTTATGGACCAGACAGGGGTGTTGTATCATTCTAGACACAGGGAAGTACCAAACGCATGGTAAAAGGGAAGGGAAACCATGTGTCTAGGGAAAGGGAAGATTGTTACCCCTGACTGAACCTACTGCTGGTCCCTAGGGTCCCTCACCACCTTAGAAAGGTTCCGCTCCTATGCACAGAGTCGGGTCCCTGACTCTAGGAATCACTAGTGCTGGGCCCTAAATAAATAACGGATGGGGTGAGCTCTTCATCAACACCACTACACAATCATAGATGACACAAGGGTGACACACAGGGGGAAACACAGGTTCAGCAGAGTTTTCAGCAACGATGCTAAAGAAGAGTATAAGCCACCTGCTTGCAACCAAGGCTTGAAGGAAATGAAAAACATCCCGAGCACCACTACAAAGAAGGAAAGGGTATTTAAACACCAAGGGAATACTGATGATCAAAAGCTGGGTGGTAGGCAAGCTCCTGCTGGTTCCAAAACAGAGAGAGATGACTCCAGCAGGAAACCTACTTATACCAATCCCTGACAGCAGGGATAATGGAAAGTCAGGAAGCATTCTGTGATCTTCTATGGCCAGAACCCATGGCTCTCTGTCACACATGAAACACCCGTCATACTACTCCCCCTTCTATGAGTGGTCTCCAGACACACAGGACCAGGCCTATTTGGATGGGCAGCATAAAATTAATGAACCAATCTTGTGGCATTTACATCCAATGCTGGGATCCATCCATTTCCCCTCCTCTGATCTGTAACCCCTGCATTGCACCAAGCATTGAAGGGAACAACGTAGAAAATGAAAGTCAACAATTTTCGTTATTTGAAACTCCAAATTACCATCAAACATGGTTGGAGCTGGCAACAAGGGGGATGGATCCAAAGTTTCCAAATACTTTTTGAGCAGTGCCCTGTGGAACACATTGTGGAGCCTAAGAGCCTGAGGCAACTCCAGACAAAGTGCTACTGGGTTAATGAAGGCCCCAGCTTCCAGGAAGGGATTTTTAACTTCATGTTCTTGGTAGACAACCACACATAGTCATTCACACTCCGGTCCGGACCAGGCAAGCATTTTTTGTCAGCCATACATTTATATCTGTCTCCCATGAGCTCAAATTACTCTGAATCCCTTGCCATACTGAAGAGAGTGATGAGGCAAAATACTCCTCCTCAGGAACTCCCAAAGCACCCCTACCACTAAAGGTACCAAATTGCAGATTAATAATTTATAAGCCTCCTGAAACATCCTGAATGTATCCCTCCCCCCTGAAAACCTGTCTGGGAGGGCTATCTTGGATTCAGGCTGAGTCTGGGTTGAAAGAAGACTAGCAGACCTGCAATATGCTGCAACTGCTGTATCACCTGATATCGCATATCCATCCCCACTTGCAATAGACTCTGTATCAGGTGCCAACACCGCAGCCAAAGCTATTAAGAACTCTTCAGTAATGTTAAGGCCAGTTATAATGTCATGCTGTGACTACCAGAGTTGCTCTAGACAGCAGCGAACCCTGGACGAGCACCACCACAAACAAGGGTACACTGGGACGCTGAAAAAATGGCTGGCCCTCATGCAAGGTGGATGGGACACCTCCTGCAGAAACCTGAGGCTGTACCCTAAGCTCCCTAATGACCCTATACATTTTCTTTCACTTCGCCACCAAACAGGATACCTTGGCCCTTTGCTAGCCCTGAACTCACCCCTTACTAGTGAGATGGCCAGCAAGAGCACTAGTCCTGCAATAATAAACAGGAGGGAAGGAAGACAGACTGGGGAATCAGCAAAAGAATAAACACAAACTTCTTGGCTGCAGTCAGACACCAGGACTGCAGTCTACATGACTTCCAACAACAGAGATTAACCAACACAAGGGCTCCAGCAGCAGCAAAGCTCCAGAGGCAACTAGAGTGACCTTCCTTCTCAGATGCAAGTATATGAATGTATGAATGTAGATTCTGTATAACCGGTATCATCTGATGGAACATGTGAAAGGTGATGGGTGTGGTCACAAACCGGATGAACATGAGGAAAAGTAATCAGAAGCTGCTAGCAAGGAAAACTTACATTAACCCTTAGTGCACCAAAAGAAAGGAAAACAAATTTAATATCTAGATTCTCACAAGGCAAAGTGAGACTCCTGACCAAATCTATCACAAACCTCCTAATGACGGAAGATATTTGTGATATAAAGCCCCCACTGATTTAGAGAATTGGGCTCTAAATAAACACATTTACTCTAGTATATCCAGTCATAGATTATGCTTAACATCCTATCCATTTAAATCATTGGAGCTTGGGATCAAAAGCAGTCCCATTGGTCAGACAACCAGTGATTCCCTATTATTCCCTATGCTATTGATAGTAGACAATTTATTAACTTGTTATAACACCTTTAAAAGTGTTGTCTGCTCTTCTCATAAAAGTCTGACAACGTGCAGAGGGCATGCTGTCAGGATTGTCCAGTATTGCCAGCGAGAATGGGCAATCACATTACCCCAAATACTGTATGGGATTTTGGCTATTTCTTGTCATATTCCAACTAGAGATGCTCGGCCTCTCTAAATGCAAGGGAATTGAGAGAGACCAAGCACGTCTTGTCAGAATATGACCACATGTATGAAAACTTGCAGTCACATGACCCGGCTAACTAACAATACCAGAGAATCCTTACAGCGTGCACACTGCATACTGTAAAGATTCAATAATCTGCGATCCTATGGAGTATTATTATTATTTATTATTATAGCACCATCTATTCCATGGTGCTTTACATGTGAAAGGGGTATACATAATAGGGAAAAGTACAATAATCATAAACAATACAAGACACAGACAGGTACAGGAGGAGAGAGGTCCCTGCCCACGAGGGCTCACAGTCTACAAGTGATAGGTGAGGATACAGTAGGTGAGGGTAGAGCTGATTGTGTGGCGCTGTATCAGACTGAGGGTTACGGCAGGATGTAGGCTTGTCGGAAGAGGTGGGTCTTCAGGTTCCTTTTGAAGCTTGTCAAGGTAGGCGAGAGTCTGATGTGTTGTGGCAGAGCATTCCAGAGTATGGGGGAGGCACGGGAGAAATCTTGGATGCGATGGTGGGAAGAGGAGATGAGAGGGAAGTAGAGAAGGAGATCTTGTAAGGATCGAAGGCTACGTGCAGACTTTTTTCAAAAGACGCATTAACTCCATCAATGGATTGGTATATTCAAACTAAGTTTACCAGTTTCTATAGACAGGCACATTGCAGACTGGATTTTAGAGAACTGTTTGGTTTATGCTGCCTGTGCTTTGGTGTGAATAAATCAGATGACAGGATCCCTTTAACAGAACATATTCACAATACAATGGTCAGTTGTGGTCTCTACAGTATTTACTTCTTACTTCATAGAAGAATTCTAAAAGTAAATTCAAATTGCAGATTATATTAAACTATGTATGACAAGAGAGGACTGTATTATGTAAGAAAGGAACGTAGATAAATTGGACGCTTGATCAAAGAATTTTCAGATAAGGTTTACACTCTCTTGTAAGATGAAGTATAAGGTTATGTACTGTACATGGGAAGGGAAAACACTTGCCAAGATTGCGTACTAAAAAGAAAAAAATGCATGTTAATGTAACATGGAAAAGTACTGTGTGATTTTAGTTGACAGGAAAATGTTGCTGTAATAACCAGTGTCAGGCGGCTGCCGGCACAGCAAATAAAATTATGGGGTGCATCATAAGTGGGAAAATCATGCACATTCACACCATTTCACAAAATCACTAGCCAGATTGTATGTAGCATATGTCACATGTACACAGTTGAAACTAGAGAGAATTGATTTTTCAGACATTTAAATTCATCAGCTTTAGCAATTTTTTTTAATTTAATTTGCAGCTAATTGATTTGCTAAAAATCGCCATACTGCAAAGCCTCTTGTCTACTGTAAAATCACTGTCTATATACTAGTCACTACAAATAGGCCTAACTTTTTACTGTGTGGGAAACACCCAAATGGCAATATAATAACATCTCAGTTAGAGGAAAAAATGGTGCTCAAACCCAATTAGTTAAAAACTGAATTTTATTTAGAATAAATAATAAATATATAATATATACATACAGTGTAACCTTGGATTACGAGCATAATTGGTTCTGGGAGTGAGCTCATAAACCAAGTTACTCTTATATCAAAGCGAATTTTCCTATAGGAAATAATTGAAACACAGACAATTCGTTCCACAACCCAAAATATTTACTGTATTTATACAAACTTATTACAGTAATACAAAATAATGTCCAGTATTCATATAAAATCATTACAGTCACTAATACAAAATACTGTGGAGTAAAAACATAAAACAAATTAAGCTGCACTTTAGCTTACAATAGAATTGTTGGTGTGCAGGAGGTACAATACAGTTAGGTCCAGAAATATTTGGACAGTGACCGAATTTTCGCGAGTTGGGCTCTGCCTGCCACCACATTGGATTTGAAATGAAATCTCTACAACAGAATTCAAGTGCAGATTGTAACGTTTAATTTGAAGGTTTGAACAAAAATATCTGATAGAAATTGTAGGAATTGTACACATTTCTTTACAAACACTCCACATTTTAGGAGGTCAAAAGTAATTGGACAAATAAACCAAACCCAAACAAAATATTTTTATTTTCAATATTTTGTTGCGAATCCTTTGGAGGCAATCACTGCCTTAAGTCTGGAACCCATGGACATCACCAAACGCTGGGTTTCCTCCTTCTTAATGCTTTGCCAGGCCTTTACAGCCGCAGCCTTCAGGTCTTGCTTGTTTGTGGGTCTTTCCGTCTTAAGTCTGGATTTGAGCAAGTGAAATGCATGCTCAATTGGGTTAAGATCTGGTGATTGACTTGGCCATTGCACAATGTTGCACTTTTTTGCACTCATGAACTCTTGGGTAGCTTTGGCTGTATGCTTGGGGTCATTGTCCATCTGTACTATGAAGCGCCGTCCGATCAACTTTGCGGCATTTGGCTGAATCTGGGCTGAAAGTATATCCCAGTACACTTCAAAATTCATCCGGCTACTCTTGTCTGCTGTTATGTCATCAATAAACACAAGTGACCCAGTGCCATTGAAAGCCATGCATGCCCATGCCATCACGTTGCTTCCACCATGTTTTACAGAGGATGTGGTGTGCCTTGGATCATGTCCCTTTCTTCTCCAAACTTTTTTCTTCCCATCATTCTGGTACAGGTTGATCTTTGTCTCATCTGTCCATAGAATACTTTTCCAGAACTGAGCAGGCTTCATGAGGTGTCTTTCAGCAAATTTAACTCTGGCCTGTCTATTTTTGGAATTGATGAATGGTTTGCATCTAGATGTGAACCCTTTGTATTTACTTTCATGGAGTCTTCTCTTTACTGTTGACTTAGAGACAGATACACCTACTTCACTGAGAGTGTTCTGGACTTCAGTTGATGTTGTGAACGGGTTCTTCTTCACCAAAGAAAGTATGCGGCGATCATCCACCACTGTTGTCATCCGTGGACGCCCAGGCCTTTTTGAGTTCCCAAGCTCACCAGTCAATTCCTTTTTTCTCAGAATGTACCCGACTGTTGATTTTGCTACTCCAAGCATGTCTGCTATCTCTCTCATGGATTTTTTCTTTTTTTTCAGCCTCAGGATGTTCTGCTTCACCTCAATTGAGAGTTCCTTAGACCGCATGTTGTCTGGTCACAGCAACAGCTTCCAAATGCAAAACCACACACCTGTAATCAACCCCAGACCTTTTAACTACTTCATTGATTACAGGTTAACGAGGGAGACGCCTTCAGAGTTAATTGCAGCCCTTAGAGTCCCTTGTCCAATTACTTTTGGTCCCTTGAAAAAGAGGAGGCTATGCATTACAGAGCTATGATTCCTAAACCCTTTCTCCGATTTGGATGTGAAAACTGTCATATTGCAGCTGGGAGTGTGCACTTTCAGCCCATATTATATATATAATTGTATTTCTGAACATGTTTTTGTAAACAGCTAAAATAACAAAACTTGTGTCACTGTCCAAATATTTCTGGACCTAACTGTACAAGCAATGTGCTGCACTGGTTAACAATAAGTACAATACTGTATTCACAAATGCAAATTGATAGACATGCTACATAGTATATACTGTACTGTACACTGTATACAGTAAACAGTACATATGGACAGAAATTTACTTCCAGAGTGGGTCAGAGCGTGGTGAAAGGATGGACCCGGAAGTGTACATGGTGAGTATTTGCTCTTATTGCAAAGCATTGCTCTTAAACCAAGTTACAAATTTTTAGAAAGCTTTCCTTGTCTTGCAAAACTCTCTCAAACCAAGTTACTCTTAATTCAAGGTTCCACTGTATACAAATTATTAAAAAATGTAAGAAGTCCTTATACCAAGAGGGCTTCACCATATTACACAATAATATAATAACATTCCCATATATACAATAATGTAATGATGCCAATAATTAACAATAGTAACAAATCTAATAGGAGGAGAAGAAGGAAAATGCAGCAATAAGATAACTGCCTATTTTAAATATAATCTTCACAATGCATAGATGGTAGTTACACATTAAAGCCAGTGCTAATTGCACAGTCATAATACAATAGGCTCCCCTTAAACAGAGTAAGGATACATACCTAGTATAAATATCCTCCCGTATAACCCCGCAGTGCTAGTTGGCAACTATTGATGATGATAATACAGCACTCGTGGAGCAGAAAATACTCCACAAAAAAAAACAGTGATTTCAATATAGTAAAAAAAAATTGTTTAAAAGAACTGAAGTCCTCAGTGGTTGATACCTTTTAATGGCTAACTGAAAAGATGGTAATAATTGCAAGCTTTCGAGACTGCTCAGGTCTCCTCTTTAGGCTCAATATAACACAAAATCTGAAGAGTCACATATTTATACACTTTTATACATTTTGTGTATAAATATGTGACTCTTCAGATTTTGTGTTATATTGAGACTGATGAAGAGACCTGAGTAGTCTCGAAAGCTTGCAATTATTACCATCTATTCAGTTAGCCATTAAAAGTTATCAACCACTAAGGGCTTCAGTTCTTTTAAACCATTTTTTTTTATCTTTCCTGGCTAACACGGTACAAAGATATATTTTACCTGTATCAATATAGTAAAATAATTTGTTTATTAGGTAAATATTAAAAATATACATATAAAACAATAATGAGTATAATAAGTAATGGTGCTTCAACAGGAGGGACGATATATCAGCATAAATATTAGGATTATAGTAGGCACAAGAGTAAACAAAACCAAAGTATTCGATACAGATTGAATATATTATTGTCTAAAAAATTCAAGTATTAGTGAATGTGTCTGATTTATGTAAAAATTAAATTATTCACATACAGGAATAAAATTCCTTAATAGTGTAAAAAATAAATATAATCTAGATGCAAAAAAAGTTTAAGTAAAAGGTGACATATAGTATCAGTTTCCAAATCATGTAAATTTAATAAAAAGAAGGTAAATTGCAACATAGAAAACTTGAATTTTTTTAGACAATAATATATTCAATCTGTATCGAGTACTTTGGTTTTGTTTACTCTTGTGCCTACTATAATCCTAATATTAATGCTGATATATTATCCCTCCTGTTGAAGCACCTTTACTTATTATACTCATCATTGTTTTATATGTATATTTCTAATATTTACCTAATAATCAAATTATTTTACTATATTGAAATCACTGTTTTTTTTCGTGGAGTATTTTCTGCTCCACGAGTGTTGTTTTAAATTTGGCTATACAGTGAACACATTATTCAGACTATATTGTTATTAATGATGATACTAACCCATCAAGGTTCTGATGTAAGGCTTCCAAAGTCCCAACGTGCGTTTCACCTCTTCATCAGGAAACATATGGCTGTTTGCACACATAACTGTTGTGCATTTTTGCACACACCTGACACTGCAGGATGAATTCTTTTTCTTCTCCCCTGATGAACTCTCTGATATGAGAGGGAAATGCATCAGGAAGGCGTGATTACTTTGGGGACATTCACCACACTTAGGTGCTGCCCTTGTAAGAGCGGAAGCATGTACATGGGGCACGACAGGAGTTAAGGGGGCTTTACACGCTACGATATCGTTAATGAATTATCGTTGGGGTCACGTTGTTTGTGACGCACTTCCGGCGTCATTAACGATATTGCAGCGTGTGACACTTACCAGCGACCTTAACCAACCTCAAAAGTGGTGAAAATAGTTCACCATGGAGAGGTCATCCTAAAACCAAAAATCGTTAATGGTTTATTATCGATGTTGTTCGTCGCTCCTGCGGCAGCACACATCGCTGTGTGTGACACTGCAGGAGCGAAGAACGTCTCCTTACCTGCGTCCTGCCAGCAATGCGGAAGGAAGGAGGTGGGCAGGATGTTACGTCCCGCTCATCTCCGCCCCTCCGCTTTGATTGGCCGGCCGCTTAGTGACGTTGCAGTGATGCCAAACGCACCTCCCCCTTGAAGAAGGGATTGTTCGGCAGTCACAGCGACGTCGCCGACCAGGCAAGTGCGTGTGACGCTGCCGTAGCAATAATCGCATGCACGACGGGGGCGGGTGCTTTCATGCTCGATATCGCTAGCAATTGCTAGGAATATCGTAGCGTGTAAAGCCCCCTTTAGAGTTTTATACTTATCATTGGATTGGCCGACTACTCTTCTGCCCTGTGTGGTTCAATCTATCTGGTGGTGTATGGTCTGCTCGTGGATAAAGATCCGGTGAGATCTATGCTAATTCTAATTGCATTTTAATATTGCACTGCACTTTATATACTGTCTTGTGGTTTTTCGAGGTATTATTAAAAGTTATATTTTAGCCCTTGCTGTTATTCACTTTAGTATAGGACTTTTGGGCATCATCTATGTCTGTTTGGCAGAATTTGACTTTGACTATACAAATAAATGTAAGTACTAAGAAATACTAATGGGACTTTAGTACATAAAAGAGTATAGGTGTAACTCCTTCGGATAAATATAAGTGTGAATTGCATTCCTATTCTGTCATCTATAGCTCAATGCAAACTAACTAGCTGGTAGTGAAAGCCAATAGGATACATTTACTTTGTAAAAAGAACATGAAGAACTGATGAAGTAGATCTAACCAAAATAGAAAATAGACTCAAACTAACTGGATAAGAGCTATCAAATATTCCTATGTGTTTCATCATAACACTATATCGCTGTACCCTCGCCTACTGTATCCTCACCCATCCCCTGTAGACTGTGAGCCCTCACGGGCAGGATCCTTTCTCCTCCTGCCCCAGTCTGTGCCTTGTATTGTTCATGATTATTGTTCTTATTTTTGTTATGTGTTATTCACATCTAAAGCACCATGGAATAATAATAAATAATAAAAATACAAAATAATAGTATATTGATTCAACTAGGGCTAAACAGAGCAATAAATAGATTAATTGCCGATGCAAAAGTGCACACTTGGTCATGTTCGGTGACAGACTTATTAACTTAAAATGTCTTATAACAAGGTCTTAAATGTTTCTTTAACTTAAAATGTCTGGGAAGCAGTGACCATGCTATCATAAAGTTTTGGATAACTAGAGGAGGAAGATCGGTGAAAACCCAGACTTCAAGGCTGGATTTCAGAAAGGCAGATTTTAAGGGACTCAGAAAGAAGACAGCAGAGATTTAATTGCCGTATGTCCTTAAGGAAAAAATGTCCAGGAAGGATGGGACATCTTAAAAAATGAGATTCTCAAAGCACAATTGTTAACAATCCTTAAAAAAGAGAAGAATAGGAAACATTTAAAGAAATCAGGATGGATGAACACACAACTTAAACACATGCTAAAAAGGAAGAAAGAAATGTTTATTAAATGAAAGAGGGAGGCATATCTAAAGAAGAATATAACACAGTCTACAAAACCTGCAGGGCACACATAAGATTAGTCAAAGCTGATAATGAAATAAGGCTTGCATGAGATGTCAAAAGCAATAAAAAAGGATTTTGGAGTTATGTCAAAAATAAAATAAAAGTCAAAGATGTTATGGGAATTTACAGGATAAAAATGGTGAAGTTGCAAAAAATTATGTTGAGTAAGCCGAACTTTTAAATTGTTATTTTGCATCAGTTTTCTCTGAAAAAGTAAAAGTAAAATCAACTGATCTTCACCGTTCTATGGTAGGATTAGAAGAATCCAGGCCATCAATAAACAAAGAGATAGTGAGGAAATACTTAGCTAACATAAATTAATTCAAGTCCCCAGGTCCAGATGAATTACACCCCAGAGTACTGAAGGAGATAGCAGAGGAAATATTAGAACCACTCTTAATAATTTTTTTAAATTCTTGGAAAACAGGAGATATTTCAGAAGACTGGAGAAGAGCAAATGTTGTCCCTATCTTCAAAAAGGGGAAGAAGGTGGACCCAGGGAACTACAGGCCTGTGAGTCTGACTTTTATACCAGGAAAGATCTTTGAACAAATTATTAAACAACATTTATGCAAGTACCTGGATGAGAATGAAGGGATTAACCAGAGCCAGCATGGGTTTGTAACTAATAAGTCATGTCAGAGTAACTTAATTTCCTTCTATGACAAAATCACTGACTGGGTGGATCAGGGAAATGCAGTAGATATAGTATATCTTGACTTCAGTAAAGCATTTGACAAAGTATCTCATACAATCCTTATTGAAAAAATTACCAAGTGTGGAATGGACAAGGCAACTGTTAGATGGATTTGTAACTGGCTTAGTGATCGGAGTCAAAGAGTGGTCATAAATGGCTGCACATCCAATTGGAAGACTGTCTCAAGTGGGGTACCACAGGGCTCTGTCCTGGGTCCCATGTTATTCAACATCTTTGTCAATGATTTAGATGAAGGTATTAAGGGTAAACTGATTAAATGTAAAAAGCTAGGAGGAATAGCTAATACTAGAGAAGAGAGAGAGGATTCAACAAGATCTAAACAAGCTGGAACAATGGGCAGCAACTAATAGATTGCATTTCTCCCTGTTAAAAACCAAAGTCATAAATCTTGGCAAGAATAATAAAAAGAGCATATAGAGCATGGGAGCAATAGAGTTATCCAAAAGCATGTGTAAAAGACTTAGGCGGGCTTTGCACGCTGCGACATTGCAGGCCGATGCTGCGATGCCGAGCGCGATAGTCCCCGCCCCCGTCGCAGCTGCGATATCCTTGTGATAACTGTCGTAGCGAACATTATCGCTACAGCAGCTTCACATCGACTCACCTGTCCTGCGACCGTCGCTCTGGCCGGCGACCCGCCTCCTTATTAAGGGGGCGGGTCGTATGGCATCACTGCGATGGCAGGCGGCCAATAAGAGCGGAGGGGCGGAGATGAGCGGGATGTAAACATCCCGCCCACCTCCTTCCTTCCGCATATCCTACGGAAGCCGCAGTGACACCAGTAGGAGATGTTCCTCGCTCCTGCGGCTTCACACACAGCGATGTGTGCTGCCGCAGGAATGAGGAACAACATCGGACCGTCGCGTCAGCGTAATCATGGATTACGCCAACGCTGCACCGATGATACGATTACGACGCTTTTGCGCTCGTTAATCGTATCATCGAGCCTTTACACACTACGATGTCGCATGCGATGCCGGAAGTACGTCATTTTCAATTTGACCCCACCGACATCGCACCTGCGATGTCGTAGTCCGCCTTAGGCAAAGTAATAGATCACAGATTGAACATGAGTCAACAGTGTGACGCAGCAGCAAAAAAGGCAAACACCATTCTAGGATGTATTAACAGAAGCATACAATCTAGATCACGTGAAGTTATTATCCCCCTTTACTCCTGTTTGGTCAGACCTCATCTGGAATATTGTGTCCAGTTCTGGGCACCACATTTTAAATAAGACATCGACAAACTGGAGCAAGTTCAGAGAAAAGTGACCAGAATGGTGACTGGACTGCAAACCATGTCTTATATGGAAAGGTTACAGGATTTAGGATTGTTTAGCTTGCAAAAGAGAAGACTGATAGGAGACGTAATAGCTGTCTACAAATATCTTAAAGGCTGTCACACTGTAGAGGGATCAGTTTTATTCTCATTTCACAAGGAAAGACTAGAAGCAATGGGATGAAACTGATGGGGAGGAGACAGATAGATATTAGAAAAAGCTTTTTGACAGTGAGGGTGATCAATGAGTGGAGAAAACCAAAGGAAAACTCCTAAAAATATCTTTATTACTATTCAATATTAAAATCTTAAGCCATAAAAACCAAATTGCTTTTAAATAATCGTAGTATAAACTGGTCACATATGGTGGGTGTAAAGAGGTGATAGAGACGATTAGTGAGGATAGTGTTAGTTATTTACTATTCTCAGGGTAGGGGCAACTTTAGTAGTTGTACTTCTTTGTCAGGTAGTGTTTCTATAATTCTAGGGGAAATGGGGACAGAGCTTTCTATCCCTCCCTTTCACCTACCTACCAGCGGAGGTGCACCATAAGTTATTGGGTACCCCCGCTCCTCGTCGTCTCTCTCTATTTTCTCCCTATAGCTCGTCAGATGCAAGCAGGAGACCCACCACCAAAAAGGATAAATTGTGCAGTTAGTCACAAGTCATTACTAGGGTTAGATTATCATAAATATGACACCACCCAGCAATAGATCTCTAACAAAAACTGGTTGCCATAGATTTGGCAGCCATAATACAGCCGTACACAAATATGTTCCAGGACAATTATAGAGGTGATGTAAATCTCAGATAGATGTAAAGATAGAGAATCATTCATCAGGGGAATGTCTAGTTCGAGGTTTATTTCTTAGTTGTTCAAGGATACTAGCAACCATAGCGCAACGTCAATAGCCCATATCAAGGCAAGTCGTCCGATGTGCATTAACTGGTTGCACTATAGGTACTGTAGGTCCCACGGTGCCGCCTACTGGGTAGTACTACGGATTAGACATTCCCCTGATGAACCCCTAAGAAAAATATAGGGGGGAAACGCGTCGGGATATGCTATTTGATGGTCCTAGCAGAAAAGTCATCCCTGCTGGGATTCTCTATCTTTACATCTATCTGAGATTTACATCACCTCTATAATTGTGCTGGAACATATTTGTGTATGCTGTATTATGGCTGCCAAATCTATGGCAACCAGTTTTTGTTAGAGATCTATCGCTGGGTGGTGTCATATTTATGATAATCTAACCCTAGTAATGACTTGTGACTAACTGCACAATTTATCCTTTTTGGTGGTGGGTCTCCCGCTTGCAACTGACGAGCTGCAGGGAGAAAATAGGGAGAGACGACGAGGAGCGGGGGGTACCCAATAACTTATGGTGCACCTCCGCTGGTAGGTAGGTGAAAGGGAGGGATAGAAAGCTCTGTCCCCATTGCCCCTAGAATTATAGAAACACTACCTGACAAAGAAGTACAACTCCTAAAGTTGCCCCTACCCTGAGAATAGTAAATAACTAATACTATCCTCACTAATCGTCTCTATCACCTCTTTACACCCACCATATGTGACCAGTTTATACTACGATTATTTAAAAGCAATTTGGTTTTTATGACTTAAGATTTTAATATTGAATAGTAATAAAGATATTTTTAGGAGTTTTCCTTTGGTTTTCTTCACTAATACTCCTACTCTCTATTATTTTGGGTTATAAGCATGATCAATGAGTGGAACAGGCTGCCACGAGAGGTTGTGAGTTGTCCTTCAATGGAAGTCTTTAAAAAAAGGTTGGACGGACATCTGTCTGGGATGATTTAGTGAATCCTGCTTTGAGCAGGGGGTTGGACTAGATGACCCAGGAGGTCAATTACAACTCTAATATTCTATGATTTTATGACTTCACACCTCTCTTGAAAAACTGATCTATTACTCCAATAAAGACAAAGCCTACAAATGGAAGAGCTCATCTCGAAAAGCCAATGAAAGCAGGCTTCTCCTTACTACAGCAGGAAAACAAATTAATCAACTACGAGAAGAGCTAAAGTCCCACCCACACTATATAGATACATGCCCTGCACATACTTAGTACAGGGAGTCAGAATAAGAAGACCACACCCTGCTACAATGGATGGACAAAGCCAGCCAAATGCAGATAGGAATTAAGCCCTCCATATACATTAAAATAATATTGGCCGAACCTGCCAATAACGACGGGTTTGGCTGACACGCTAATGTGTAAGGGGGCACCGGTCAACTGATTGTTGGGGTAGATGTCGATTGTCCATGCTTGATTTCAGACTGCTGGACATAAGCTGCTGGACATCACCTTGCTGTGTATCAGGACGGTCAATATCCTACACTCTTAGGTCACCTGCTTGACACCCTGGATCACAGATCCTGTACACAAAACAATCACCATCATTGACTCAGCTGACAGTAGGCTCCGTGTGGGGACATGGCATGATCTCCTTGACCCCTCATCTGGCTTGATTCCTACATCTATACTTGCCCTGGTTCAGTGTCACTACACACTGCTCCTACCACCACGGTCCACAGGGAAAACAATACAGCTAGGCTAAATCGTCTCTTCTAGAGATGAGTGAATCAGTCTGCAAAGGATTGATTCTGATGCCTCCTGCATTATGAGACCAGCAAGCCAGACTTTTTTGAAACAACAAATGAAAATTCTTCCTAATCCCTACTGCATGCTGTTTCTTGTTCGTTTCTTGTCACGAATACAAGCGTAGCTACTTCTGAATATATTCTATTTTAGGGTTGCGTAAATTAAATAGCATTTTTTTTCAAGGAGTCATTTTTGTTAATTTTTTTCAACAATAAAACTAATATTTTTTATTTGTATAGTGCCAAAATATTGCACAGCACTTTACAATTAAGAGGGAACTTGTACAAACAAGATCAGACATTCCAGAGTAAAGCTAGGGTCACACGTAGTGACGCAGCAGCGATCACGACGACGGCCTGACCTTATCAGGATCGCTGCTGCGTCACTCATTACATGGTCGCTGGTGAGCTGTGAAACAGGCAAATCTCACAAGCGACCAGTGACCAGCCCCCAGCCAGCAGCGACGCGTGGAAGCGATGCTGCGCTTGGTAACTAAGGTAAATATCGGGTAACCAAGCAAAGCCCTTCGTTGGTTACCCGATATTTACCTTGGTTACCAGCGCACGCCGCCTAGCGCTGGCTCCCTGCACTCCTAGCCAGAGTACACATCGGGTTAATAAGCAAACCTTTGCTTATTTACCCGATGTTTACTCTGGCTACGCGTGCAGGGAGCAGGGAGCCGGCACTGACAGCCTGAGAGCGGCGGACGCTAGTAACCAAGGTAAATATCGGGTAACCAGCAAAGCACTTCACTTGGTTACCCCATGTTTACCTTGGTTACAGCTTACCGCAGGCTGCCAGAAGCCGGCTCCCTGCTCCCTGCTCGCTTCAGTTCATCGCTCTCTCGCTGTCACACACAGCGATGTGTGCTTCACAGCGGGAGAGCAACATCCAAAAAATGAATCAGGACATTCAGCAACGACCGGCGACCTCACAGCAGGGGCCAGGTCATTGCTGGATGTCACACACAGCGACAGCGATGGGACGTCGCTGCTATGTCACAGAAAATGGTGACTTAGCAGCGACGTCGTTGTCGCCATCGCTGTGTGTGACACCACCTTAACACACAGTTCAACAGATACCAAGATTAGTGACAGCCCTGCTCGCAAAATTACAGTCTAAGAGATAATTAAATAGAAAGATAGAGGAAAAAAATCTAAAATAAAATCTACTTTGCAATATTGGATTGTAGGGTTGCTTAACTTAAATAGCATTTTTCTTCAAGGGTATAATTTTTGTTCACTTTTTTCAATAACATATACTGTACTAATATTTTTTATTACTATAGTGCCAAAATATTTCACAGCACTTTACAATTAAGAGGGAACTTATACAAACAAGAAGACATTCCAGAATAACACATGGTTCAGAATCAGCACATAAGGCCCCGTCACACTAAGCAACATCGCTAGCAACGTCGCTGCTAACGAACAACTTTTGTGACGTTGCTAGCGATGTTGCTGTGTGTGACATCCAGCAACAACCTGGCCCCTGCTGTGAGGTCGTTGGTTGTTGCTGAATGTCCTGGGCCATTATTTAGTTGTTGCTGTCCCGCTGTGAAGCACAGATCGCTGTGTGTGACAGCGAGACAGCAACAACTAAATGTGCAGGCAGCAGGAGCCGGCTTCTGCGGAGGCTGGTAACCAATGTAAACATCGGGTAACCAAGAAGCCCTGTCCTTGGTTACCCGATATTTACCTTTGATACCAGCCTCCGCCGCTCTCACTGCCTGTGCTGCCGGCTCCTGCTCTGTGCACATGTAGCTGCAGCACACATCGGGTTAATTAACCCGATGTGTGCTGTAACTAGGAGAGCAAGGAGCCAGCGCTAAGCATTGTGCGCTGCTCCCTGCTCTGTGCACATTTAGCTGCAGCACACATCGGGTAATTAACCCGATGTGTGCTGTAACTTGGAGAGCAAGGAGCCAGCGCTAAGCATTGTGCGCTGCTCCCTGCTCTGTGCACATGGAGCTGCAGCACACATCGGGTAATTAACCCGATGTGTGCTGTAACTAGGAGAGCAGGGAGCCAGCGCTCAGTGTGTGCTGCTCCCTGCTCTCTGCACGTGTAGCTGCGTGCGGTGGTAACCAAGGTAAATATCGGGTTGGTTACCCGATATTTACCTTAGTTACCAAGCGCCGCATCTTCCACGCGGCGCTGGGGGCTTGTCACTGGTTGCTGGTGAGCTCACCAGCAACTTGTGTTGCGACGCTCCAGCGATCCCTGCCAGGTCAGGTTGCTGGTGGGATCGCTGGAGCGTCGCAGTGTGACATCTCACCAGCAACCTCCTAGCAACTTACCAGCGATCCCTATCGTTGTTGGGATCGCTGGTAAGTTGCTTAGTGTGACTGGACCTATACCAAGAGGAGTGAGGGGGATGCTCGTAAGATTGCAATCTATGAGACAATGTTGTCAGAGTATTACTCCATTTTAGGCTATGTTCACACAGGGTGTTTTTGCAGCGTTTTTGCAGCATTTTATGCAAATACATGCTAATAAAATGCTGCTTTTTACAGTCCCTAAACACCAAAAATAGAAGAATAGAATCCGTACCACATTTATGTTCACAGTATATTATAGATATAAGGTCAATGATATATAACCAAAACGTGGGGATATTGGATCAAAGGGACCATTCGGATTAAATACTGAACCAAAGAAGAAAAACCGAACAATATGGTCACTTCATATATCTTTATTAATGTAAAATTACACACAATTAAATAAAATAAATATTAAAAGACACAAAGCTGTGAACTGGAAAAACGGCGTCAAAACCTGCATATCATGTGATAACAATATTAATTAATCATAATTTCTCAGACAAGTACAATAGGACACAGGGTAGTATATGGGAATTCAGAGGCTATATGTGCGTAATAAATAATAATTAAAACGTAGAAAATTATATATATATATATATAAGTATTGAATAAAGTGTCAAGTGCTAGGGGGTTATAGCAGCAATAATATCACAATGAAACCATCATCAGTAAAATTTGCAAAATATTTACAGTATTATACTCAGAGACGTTACAGCTGCTGACACCCTATAAACATATTGTGCATGAATTCCACAAATACTAAGCCAATGGCCTAAAAAAGCAGGTGAGATATAGGAGGAGGAGGGCGGCTCAGATAGTAATGGCCAGAGGAGAAAAGGTATACTTAAGTCTGTATAACATTAAGCAAGTGTCAGAATCGGCACAGTGAAAGTCAATAGAAATATTAAGCACTGATATAAAGCACTAATATAATTACCAATGGCCACGGAGCACAACCACCTCCTGTTATGCGACGCCTGCCCCGACGCGCGCACGTTTCGTAGCGACTTCCCCCTTGAGGAAGTCGCTACGAAACGTGCGCGCGTCGGGGCAGGCGTCGCATAACAGGAGGTGGTTGTGCTCCGTGGCCATTGGTAATTATATTAGTGCTTTATATCAGTGCTTAATATTTCTATTGACTTTCACTGTGCCGATTCTGACACTTGCTTAATGTTATACAGACTTAAGTATACCTTTTCTCCTCTGGCCATTACTATCTGAGCCGCCCTCCTCCTCCTATATCTCACCTGCTTTTTTAGGCCATTGGCTTAGTATTTGTGGAATTCATGCACAATATGTTTATAGGGTGTCAGCAGCTGTAACGTCTCTGAGTATAATACTGTAAATATTTTGCAAATTTTACTGATGATGGTTTCATTGTGATATTATTGCTGCTATAACCCCCTAGCACTTGACACTTTATTCAATACTTATATATATATATATATATATATATATATATATATATATAATTTTCTACGTTTTAATTATTATTTATTACGCACATATAGCCTCTGAATTCCCATATACTACCCTGTGTCCTATTGTACTTGTCTGAGAAATTATGATTAATTAATATTGTTATCACATGATATGCAGGTTTTGACGCCGTTTTTCCAGTTCACAGCTTTGTGTCTTTTAATATTTATTTTATTTAATTGTGTGTATTTTTACAGTCCCTGCAAACTCTATGAGATTTCTCAAATCTCATGCACACACACAAACACATCAGGATTTTTTCCTGATGGTTTTGTAAAATACCTCCAGTTTTGCTGCGGTCTGAAAAGAATGAACATGTCAATTCTTTTCAGCGCTTTTGCAAGCATTTTCACCCTAATGACAGGTGGACTTGCAGATATCCTGCAAATCCACCTGTCACTAGATACTCAGAATTGATCTAAGGTATCTGGTCGGCACTTAAATGGTGCTGGGGAGCAGGTGCGATATGTTTACCGAATCCTTATCTCTTGCGGCGCCTCCAGTTCCTCACTCATTCCATATTCACTGCTTTCATCTGTGGTTGGTTGTAGTCAGACGCACCCCCAGCATCTGACTGCAACCAATCACAGACCTGGTCTGTGGGTCTATACAGACAATGAGTGAGCCGCAAGTTAAGTGGGGACCTCATTCAGACTATTCCCGATCACAGGTATCTCCAGCTGTGACCGGGAATCACTGGAGTGAAGTGACCACTGATCGTGCGGCTCATTCATCCTCTGGAACTTACAGCAGACAATCCAGTTCTATGGCTGCTCACTGGGATCTTTAGATGTAGTCTAGCTGAATCGTTGTGGGACCTTATGTGGATTACGTCGGAACTGCAAGGGTGATTATGGGGTTAATAAAGTGGTGAAAGAGGGGGTGAAAGAGGGGGCTTTTTGTATTTTATTTCAAATAAAGGATTTTATGTGTGTTTATGTTTATTTATTGTCACTTATTACAGATTGGTAATGGGGGGTGTCTCATAGATGTCTGCCATTACCAATCTAGGGCTTAGTCGCAGCTAGGAGTTGCAATTAACCCCTTATTACTCCAATTGCCATCGCACCAGAGTAATTTGGGAAAAGCCAGATATTTTTATGCTGGGAGGCTCCAGCCTGAGAATACCAACACCTAGCTGTTGGTGTTATCATGGCTGGGTATCAATATTGAGGGGGACCACACACTGTTTTTTTTTTAATTATTTATTTTGATACACAGCCAAGATAACCACAGCTGGGGGCTGCAGCCTGTGGCTGAAAGGCTTTATCTGTGCTGGGTAGCATAATATGGGGGACCTGGGCCTGACCCTACGTCATTTGTTTTATTTATTTACTTTTTACTGTACGAGAGACTACAGACTCCAGTGGGGGGAGCAGTGAATATGCCTGAGGCTAATGAGCAGCAACGGAAGTAGGCGGGGTCGCGGGAGCAGCTATGGATGATCCTAGAATGTATGGGCTCTTTCCAGGTTAGTGGGCGTGGCTATCTGGTTTAGTGGGCATGAACGGCTTGATTAGTGAGTTGGAGATGTTTTCTACATACCGCTACAATCATGCGTGGCCCCCCTGCCCCCCGTGTGATAAGGGCCTGTTGAAGACATTATACCTGGAAGGAGCTCATACACTCTAGCATTTACTGAAAACTGGTAAGTTTCCAGTAAATGCTTGCTTTACTTTTTTTTTCTTTTGTACCTTTTTTTTTACTACCCGAGTGCCAGATCCAGGGCAATCTCGGCCCGGCTAAGCACTCGGGCACTCTTGAACCTTTCCTCGTCTTGACAGCACATAAAAAACGCTGCAAAAATGCCACAAAAACGCACCAAAAACGCAGATGACTCCCAGGAGACATCCTGCCACAAGATTAGGTTTTAGTCAGGCAAAAAATGCTGCAAAAACGTCCTGTATGAACATAGCCTTACAGAGTTACAATATCACATACAAAACCAAAGATAAAATGGATTGTACAGGAAAAATGTTAGGAAATATTTTTTCCTGTATAATAACGTGTATATAAAGAAAAATAGAGGAAAACAACTGTAAAAATCAGCTCTTAATTTGCCCAAATCAAAAAATGCTGCAAAGATGCAATGTGTGAACATAGCCTTAAAAGCTCTCTCCATATTTCACCATATTTATTTAAAAGAGTGATTGCAAGGACAGGGGATTGGCAAGGAGGGATCACAGGGGAAGAGGCAGTGGTGTCAACTGCAGACACTGATTGTGGATCAAGCATTCGGCCCACCTAGTCAAGTGCTTTGATGACATGCTGTCATGGTAGTAATGGAGTGACTGGGAATTGGGACTCCTAAGTAGACCCTTAGGCTGGGGGAGCCCCTAACTGTCCCTCAACCAAAAGGTAAACCTAATGAACCCTTAGCATGACCCTAACTCCTGAGAAGCCCTGATCTTATACCCCCTCACCTTCACCCTGGGAGGGGGATGGCACTGGAGTGATAAATCACTCACGGAGATAAAGACAATACATGCACAGGGGGGGAATTATAGAAAAGGAAGGAAATAAGCAACAAGGGTATCTCCCGAATACAACAAACCACAATAACATACAACAGTCCTCCAGCAGCTAAATCACCATGCATCAAGACCGATATCACTTTCGCTATATTTAGCACAAGGAGGAGCAGAAGTTACAGAGCACACAGTTTCACATCAGAATAGTCTGAGACGGTTGCTAGGAGGAGTGCTTAAGAGCTCTCCTAGTTAGAACTGGTCAAACTGGAAAAGGGGAAGAGACAACCGGTGGAAATGGTGAGACAGAGGAGAATATGGCAGCTGGAGGTCGAGCTTAACAGTTCCTACAGTACCAGTGCAGGCAGAATGCAGAGCCCTAGGGTAGCGCACACTCCACATTACACCATCAGAATTTGCAGGGGATGGGGATTTCAAGTCCCATCGCCCACCACTCATTATCTGGGGCACAGTGACACATAGGATCCATGGTCAAGATTACAGTTGGTCCCCACGGTGGATCCGCGCCACCTGCATACGGGGTGGGACACTTTAAACAGACATCGGGGTCCCCAAATCAAGCCACAAGGATCCACAACCTAGCACAAGGAAGGAAGGTCTCACACTCTACAGACACCAGTAATTGCCTCTGATTTACTCGGGACTGGTTGGAGCCCATTGCAGTGAAGTGCGGCACCTCCGGGACATCTTTCGAACTGTGAGTAAAAAGAACTTTGAACCACAGCCCCCCTGTGTCGTCCCTGTCTTTGCCGGTGCCCCAAGCTTCAGCGCTACCGTGGACTAATACCCTCCTTATCCTCCCTGGGGCCCCCTCCACCTTTGGGGAGTGAAACCACCCCAGCTGCAACCCCACCATCAGCCCTGGAGGACATCACCTGTAGCAGCGGCTAATCCCTGGCCACATCCCACAGGTGGCGTCACGACAACTCCCAACATCCACCTCCATTCATCTTTCATTGTACGCATCAGGGCCACGGAACTGGGCCAGACCACCTGTGACATTGCAGAGACCTGTATCACCGGCCCAGCGACAAGTACAAGGTAAATCCACACCCCCCTTGTGCCCCGTGGGTGCTACACATAGAGTTTGCAAAAAAAAACACATGAAGGACTCCCAGACTATGAGAAATAAGATTATCTGGTCTTATGAGAAACAGATTGAACTTTTTGGTTATAATTTTAAGTGGTATGTGTGGCGAAAACCAGGTATTTCTCATCACCTGCCCAATACAATCCCAACAGTGAAACATGGTGATGGCAGCATCATGCTTTGGGAGTGCTTTTTAGCTGCAGGGACAGGACAACAGCTGCACTTGAAGGATCTGTTTCCTCAGACATTGTGTTCTCAAATTTCTACCCCACTCGCTCACCATACTGTGTCCGCATACATTTCCCCTTTGCTGTGTATTTAATCTGGGACCCAGCTGACCACTTGTTACCATTCACATTGGAGTTTTGATAGACACAAGTCAGGTATAGAAAATGTTTTTAACTTTAGTTGGTTAGGGACTGTCCCAGAGGGTACACCGTGACGAGGTGGGACAGCTTCTTACCTTTTTTTCAAAAATGTATATACTAAGTACTAGAGATGAGCGAACCGGTCGCGGTTCGGCTCGAGCTCGGTTCGCCGAACCGAGGTCTGGTTCGAGTTCGGTTCAGCGAATGCAGGACCTATCATGATGTCAAAATAGCCATGTGACCAGTCACGTGTCTATTATCTCATTGGCTACAGACTGGTCACATGACTATGACGCCTCATGCTAGGACCTGTCATTGCATCTCTCTGTTACATGGTGCACGTTTGTGTATCGCCGTGTACCGGCGACATGCTCTAGCACACGGTCGACTCCCCGCTCTGATTCCCCGTTCCCTTAAGGTATCGTCACTAGAGTTGAGCGCGGTTCGTGGTTCGTGGTTCTCCAGTTCGCGGCTCGAGTGATTTTGGGGCATGTTCTAGATCGAACTAGAACTCGAGCTTTTTGCAAAAGCTCGATAGTTCTAGATACGTTCGAGAACGGTTCTAGCAGCAAAAAGCAGGGCTTTTTACAGCTACAGTGTGCAGGAGCCATCGCTGGCAGCCTGCCACAAGCTGGTAACCAAGATAAACATCGGGTATCCAAGCAAAGCGCTTTGGTTAGTAACCCGATGTTTATCTTAGTTACGTGCAGGAAGCCCACACTTTCCCGCTCAGCTCGCTCCGCCCCCTCCTGCCCGCGGCATGTACACATACATACACAAACACACACACACACACACATCCCCCCCCCATCCCCCCCCATCCCCCCCATCCCCCCCCCGCCCGCCCGCTCGCTCGCTCGCTCGCTCGCTCGGCTTACCTGCGGTGATGAAGTCCCGCCATCCCGACCTCAGCGCTGTCACTGTCCTCCATGGCCGCCGCTTGTCACATCACCTATCGCTTCCGACCCGAGACTGACTAGCGGTGACGTCACGGACCTCTCGCGATACTTGCTGTGAAGGCGCCGGTCATTGACCTCAGTGACAGGGGCTGTCAGTGTGCTGGAGATCAGCGCAGGTAATGTACCTCGCTGACAGCAGCACTTGTCACCCCCCTGCAGTGACCTGGGCTGACCCATTGATGTTAGCTCAGGTCACTGCACTGCTCTCCCAGTCAATGGGGAACATCCTGCTCTTCATTGACTGGGACAGTGTGGATCGTCATGGCAACCCCTTGGATTACACCAGACCTGGATTTGTTTTTCAATCTAATAAATTGGTTAAAGAGGGAATGTTTTGGGGAGTGTTTTTTCAAATAAAAATGTGTTTGTCGTCTATTTTTTTTTATTACTGACTGGGTTGGTGATGTCGGGTATCTGATAGACGCCTGACCTCACCAACCCCAGGGCTTGATGCCAGGTGACATTACACATCTGGTATTAACCCCAAATATTACCCCGTTTGCCACCGCACCAGGGCGCGGGATGAGCTGGGGCGAAGCACCAGGATTGGCGCATCTAATGGATGCGCCACTTCTGGGGCGGCTGCGGCCTGCTATTTTTAGGCTGGGGAGATTCCAATAACCATGGACCTCCCTAGTCTGAGAATATCAGGCCCCAGCTGTCTGCTTTACCTTGGCTGGTGATCCAATTTTGGGGGACCCCTACGTGTTTTTTTTTTTAATTATTTATTTAATTTAAAATAACAGCGTGGGGTGCCCTCAGTTTTGGATTACCAGCCAAGGTGAGGTTGCCAGCTGTGGTCTGCAGGCTGCAGCCGTCTGCTTTACCCTAGCTGGCTACAAAACTAGGGGGAACCCTATGTCATTTTTTTTTCATTTTTTTGGCTAAATACAAAGCTAAGCACCCCTTAGTGCCACATGAAAGGTACCAAAGGGTGTTCCACTTTTTCTCCATTTTTTTCTCCACTTTCTCTCCACTTTTTCTCCACTTTTTCTCCATTTTTTTCTCCACTTTTTCTCCACTTTTTCTCCACTTTTTCTCCACTTTTTCTCCACTTTTTCTCCTCTTAATCTCCACTTTTTCTCCTCTTATGCTCCACTTTTTCTCCACTTTTTCTCCACTTTTTCTCCACTTTTTTCTCCACTTTTTCTCCTCTTATGCTCCACTTTTTCTCCACTTTTTCTCCACTTTTTCTCCTCTTATGCTCCACTTTTTCTCCACTTTTTCTCCACGTTCTCTCCACTTTTTTCTCCACTTTTTCTCCTCTTATGCTCCACTTTTTCTCCACTTTTTCTCCACTTTTTCTCCACTTTTTCTCCACTTATGCTCCACTTTTTCTCCACTTTTTCTCCACTTTTTCTCCACTTTTTTCTCCACTTTTTCTCCTCTTATGCTCCACTTTTTCTCCACTTTTTCTCCACTTTTTCTCCTCTTATGCTCCACTTTTTCTCCACTTTTTCTCCACTTTTTCTCCACGTTTTCTCCACTTTTTTCTCCACTTTTTCTCCTCTTATGCTCCACTTTTTCTCCACTTTTTCTCCACTTTTTCTCCACTTTTTCTCCTCTTATGCTCCACTTTTTCTCCACTTTTTCTCCACGTTCTCTCCACTTTTTTCTCCACTTTTTCTCCTCTTATGCTCCACTTTTTCTCCACTTTTTCTCCACTTTTTCTCCACTTTTTCTCCACTTTTTCTCCTCTTATGCTCCACTTTTTCTCCACTTTTTCTTCACTTTTTTCTCCACTTTTTCTCCTCTTATGCTCCACTTTTTCTCCACTTTTTCTCCACTTTTTCTCCACTTTTTCTCCTCTTAATCTCCACTTTTTCTCCTCTTATGCTCCACTTTTTCTCCACTTTTTTCTCCACTTTTTCTCCACTTTTTCTCCTCTTATGCTCCACTTTTTCTCCACTTTTTTCTCCACTTTTTCTCCACTTTTTCTCCTCTTATGCTCCACTTTTTCTCCACTTTTTTCTCCACTTTTTTCTCCACTTTTTCTCCTCTTAATCTCCACTTTTTCTCCACTTTTTCTCCACTTTTTCTCCACTTTTTTGTCCACTTTTTCTCCACTTTTTCTCCTCTTATGTTCCACTTATTCTCCACTTTTTCTCCACTTTTTCTCCACTTTTTCTCCACTTTTTCTCCTCTTATACTCCACTTTTTCTCCACTTTTTCTCCACTTTTTCTCCACTTTTTCTCCACTTTTTCTCCTCTTATGCTCCACTTTTTCTCCACTTTTTCTTCACTTTTTTCTCCACTTTTTCTCCTCTTATGCTCCACTTTTTCTCCACTTTTTCTCCACTTTTTCTCCACTTTTTCTCCTCTTATGCTCCACTTTTTCTCCACTTTTTCTCCACTTTTTCTCCTCTTTTTCTCCACTTTTTCTCCTCTTATGCTCCACTTTTTCTCCACTTTTTCTTCACTTTTTTCTCCACTTTTTCTCCTCTTATGCTCCACTTTTTCTCCACTTTTTCTCCACTTTTTCTCCTCTTAATCTCCACTTTTTCTCCTCTTATGCTCCACTTTTTCTCCACTTTTTTCTCCACTTTTTCTCCACTTTTTCTCCTCTTATGCTCCACTTTTTCTCCACTTTTTTCTCCACTTTTTTCTCCACTTTTTCTCCTCTTAATCTCCACTTTTTCTCCACTTTTTCTCCACTTTTTCTCCACTTTTTCTCCACTTTTTCTCCACTTTTTTCTCCACTTTTTCTCCACTTTTTCTCCTCTTATGTTCCACTTATTCTCCACTTTTTCTCCACTTTTTCTCCACTTTTTCTCCTCTTATGCTCCACTTTTTCTCCACTTTTTCTCCACTTTTTCTCCACTTTTTCTCCTCTTATGCTCCACTTTTTCTCCACTTTTTCTTCACTTTTTTCTCCACTTTTTCTCCTCTTATGCTCCACTTTTTCTCCACTTTTTCTCCACTTTTTCTCCACTTTTTCTCCTCTTAATCTCCACTTTTTCTCCTCTTATGCTCCACTTTTTCTCCACTTTTTTCTCCACTTTTTCTCCACTTTTTCTCCTCTTATGCTCCACTTTTTCTCCACTTTTTTCTCCACTTTTTTCTCCACTTTTTCTCCTCTTAATCTCCACTTTTTCTCCACTTTTTCTCCACTTTTTCTCCACTTTTTCTCCACTTTTTTCTCCACTTTTTCTCCACTTTTTCTCCTCTTATGTTCCACTTATTCTCCACTTTTTCTCCACTTTTTCTCTACTTTTTCTATGGTCGGTCTACCCATTAGCTCTGCCATGCATAGTGTAGCTCTACACCTACTGCACATGTTACTTTATGATTGACATCTCTTTCGTACCAGAGCTGTCTAAGTCTACTCTGACCCCATATTTGTCATTACTATATTGTCCTTGTACTGTATTATGACATTTGTATCATGTGTTTCATTTCTTGCTGTGTTGCAATTTTTTTGCTGCATCCCAATTGTACCTCTACATTGTTCGAGTTTATGTTATTGTTCTCTCACTCTTATGTGATACTGATTATTGTCATTTTTCATGATTACATGCAGATAAGTCCAATCTGACGAAGGCTCAGGCCGAAACGTCATTTGTAACTTGTTTTGGACAAAAACATATATGCTTATGAAAAAAAAATTTTCTTAATACGGACCAATAAAGAGTGATTTTGCATTACTATCCATTGTGACTTACTGACTTAGTCTGGGAGATATAGAGTGCCGAGGTTACTCACTAATTTTATCTATTATTACCTCTGAGCACCTATATACCAGTGAGCAGAGCTTCTTCTACAGTAGTTCTCCTGATTAGGCATGCCCTTACCTCATGAGCAGGGCATTGCAGCTTTGGTAGCAACCATTACGACATGGACTCTGCTGCTGTGGACCCGGGGAGAGTGAGTGCAGATTCATTGCACCCACACTCCTCACATGAAGGGTCCGCACTCCTAGAAAATGGGGGATACGTTCCCTGAGTGTCTCCCCCCCATATTCTAGACGGTCCAGAGTCGTCGTGGGACCCCTTTATTTTTTTTCTTACAATAAATTGGTGAAAGAGGAAATGTTTTGGGGACTGTTTTTTCAAATAAATTTCTTTTGTCGATTTTTTGTTTTTGTTAGTACTGACAGTTTATGATGTTGGGTATCTAATAGACGCCATGACATCACAAACTGCTGGGCTTGATCTCAGGTGACTTTACAGCTAGTATCAACCCGATTTATTACCCCGTTTGCCACTGCACCAGGGCACGGGATGAGCTGGGGTGAAGCGCCAGGATTGGCGCATCTAGTGGATGCGCCACGTCTGGGGTGCCTGCGGCCTGCTATTTTTAGGCTGTGAAGGCCCAATAACTATGGACCTTCCCACCCTGAGAATACCAGACCACAGCTGTCCGCTTTACCTTGGCTGGTGATCCAATTTGGGGGGTCCCCTACTTTTATTGTGTAATTATTAATATTTATAAAATAATTATAAAAAAGAGCCTGAGGGGACCTCCACATTGGATCCCCAACCACGGTAAAGCTGCCAGCTGTGGTTTTCAGGCTACAGCCGTCTGCTTTACCCTAGCTGGCTATCAAAAATGGGGGGACCCAACGTAATTTTTTTTTTTTAACTATTTTTTAAATAGAAAAAATTAATGGGCTTCCCTGTATTTTGATTGCCAACCAAGGTAACGGCAGGCAGATGGGGGTGGCAACCCATAGCTGTCTGCTTTATCTGCGCTGAGAATCAAAAATACCGCGGAGCGCTACGTCATTTTTTTAAAGATTTATTTTTACAGCACTGTGATGTCCAGCAATCAAAATACAGGGAAGCCCATTTTATTTTTAGTTATTTAAATAAATAATTAAAAAAAATATATGTTAGCTCCCACTGCATTTTTTGTATTGCTAGCTAAGGGTAATCCAAGCAGCTACTGGCTGCTAACCCCCACTGCTTGGTGTTACCTTCACTGGCAATGGAAAATCCAGGGAAGCATTTTTTTTTTTTTTTTTTGCCAAAAAGCTACAAAAAAAGGACGTGAGCTTCGCCATATTTTTGTATGCTAGCCAGGTATAGCAGGCAGGTGCTGGAAGAGTTGGATACAGCGCCAGAAGATGGCGCTTCTATGAAAATGCCATTTTCTGAGGTGGCTGCAGACTGCAATTCGCAGCAGTGGGGCCCAGAAAGCTCAGGCCAACCGGTGGTGCGGATTCCAATCCCCAGCTGCCTAGTTGTACCTGGCTGGACACAAAAATGGGGCAAAGCCTACGTCATTTGTTTTCTAATTATTTCATGAAATTCATGAAATAATAAAAAAAGGGCTTCCCTTTATTTTTGGTTCCCAGCCGGGTACAAATAGGCAACTGGGGGTTGGGGGCAGCCGTACCTGCCTGCTGTACCTGGCTAGCATACAAAAATATGGCGAAGCCACATAATTTTTTCAGGGGGCAAAAAACTTCTGCATACAGTCCTGGATGGAGTATGCTGAGCCTTATAGTTCTGCAGCTGCTGTCTGTCTGTATGGAGAAGAGCAGACAGCAGCTGCAGAACTACAAGGCTCAGCATACTCCATCCAGGACTGTATGCAGAAGTTTTTTGCCCACCAAAAAAATGACGTGGGCTTCGCCATATTTTTGTATGCTAGCCAGGTACAGCTGGCAGCCACGGGCTGCCTCCAACCCCCAGTTGCCTATTTGTACCCGGCTGGGAACCAAAAATATAGGGAAGCCCGTTTTTTTTAATTATTTCACTTATTTCATGAAATAATTAAAAAACAAATGACGTGGGCTTCGCCCTATTTTTGTGTCCAGCCGGGTACAACTAGGCAGCTGGGGATTGGAATCCGCAGCACAGGTTAGCCCGAGGTTTGTGGGCGCCTCTGCTGCGGATTTCAGTCCGCAGCCGTCCCAGAAAATGGCGCTCTCATAGAAGCGCCATCATCTGGCGCTGTATCCAACTCTTCCAACAGCCCTGGAGCCGGGTGGCTTGTTGGGTAATCATGAGTTAATACTGGCTTTGTTTTACCAGCCAGTATTAAGCCAGAGATTCTTAATGTCAGGCACGTTTGACCCGGCCATTAAGAATCTCCAATAAAGGGTTAAAAAAAGACACCACACAGAGAAAAAATACTTTAATAGAAATAAATACACAGACACATTAGAGACTCCATCTTTATTACCCCTGTCAGCCCTCCACGATCCTGCTCTTCTGTCTTCTTTCTTTCTAGTGTAGTAGTAGTGACGATTGTAGTGAGGAAGGATGAGATTCACCAGCTCATCACTTGGGGCTGGGGAACCTCCATCCTAACTACAATGCTCACTACAATCGGGAAGCAGCGTGCAGCCTTCACTCCGTGAGTGATCACTGCTGGCTGCTAGCGGTAACGCTGACAGACGCGTTACCATAGCAACGGTGCTCTCGGAGCCGCGGTTAGCGGTGACGTCACCGCTAACTGCGTTGCTATGGCAACGGTGATCTCCGTTAATGACCGGCTGTGTCAGCCGGTCCCTAACGGAACGGGGAGTCGACCGTGTGCTAGAGCATGTCGTCGGTACACGGCGATACACATATGTGCACCGTGTACCGGAGAGATGCACTCGCAGGTCCTACATGACGTGTCATAGTCATGTGACCAGTCTGTAGCCAATGAGATAATAGCCACGTGACTGGTCACATGGCTATTTTGACGTCACGATAGGTCCTGCTTCTCTGCTGGCAGTGCAGGTCACCGGGAGGATTCAGCGATCATCGGATGGAATAGCGGCAGGAGACAGAGTGCAGAAGGGATCGCGAGGACCGGTAAGTGTTATGGCAATGTTTATTAACTGTTTGTGTACATTTATAATGCATTTTTATATGTTTGTGATTGCCTCCCATTATAGCCTATACGTTCGAGTTCGGTTCGTCGAACGTTCGACGAACCGAACTCGAACGGGAGCTCCGTTCGGCGAACCGACCTCGAGCCGAACCGCGACCGGTTCGCTCATCTCTAATCGTCACACTAAACGATGCTCCAGCGATCCCACCAGCAACCTGACCTGGCAGGGATCGCTGGAGGGTCGCTACACGGGTTGCTGGTGAGCTGTCACACAGGCAGATCTCACCAGCAACCAGTGACCAGCCCCCCAGCCAGCAGCACGTGTGGAAGAGATGCTGCGCCTGGTAACTAAGGTAAATATCGGGTAACCAACCTGATATTTACCTTGGTTACCAGTGCACCCCGCTTAGCACTGGCTCCCTGCACTCCTAGCCAGAGTACACATCGGGTTAATTTAACACGATGTGTAGTCTGGCTATGTGTGCAGGGAGCAGGGAGCCAGCACTGACAGCGTGAGAGTGGCGGACGCTGGTAACGAAGGTAAACATCGGGTAACCAAGGAAAGGGCTTCTTGGTTACCCGATGTTGACCGTAGTTACCAGCGTCCTCAGAAGCTGGCTCCTGACCGGCTGACACAGCCGGTCAATAACGGAGATCACTGTTGCCATAGCAATGCGCTTGGTAGCGGTGACGGGGACGTCCCGCTACCAGCACGCAGCGGCACCGGAATCACGTAATCGGAGCAGCGTTGCTATGGCAACCTGTGCCACCGCTTACAGCCGGGAGCCTGTGGTCACTCTCACAGAGTGACTTCTGCACGGAGCACAGCGTCTTCCCCCATGCAGCTGTGCTGTCTGATGGAGCAGATAGAGCTGCATGTGTTGAAGGGGAAAGAAGACAGAAGAGCAGGATCGTGGAGGGCTGAGAGGGGGTAATAAAGATGGAGTCTCTAATGTGTCTGTGTATTTATTTCTATTAAAGTATTTTTTCTCTGTGTGGTGTTTTTTTTTAACCCTTTATTGGAGATTTTTAATGGCTGGGTCAAACGTGCCTGACATTAAGAATCTCTGACTTAATACTAGCTAGTAAAACAAAGCCAGTATTAACTCATGATTACCCAAAAAGCCAACCGGCTTCAGGGCTGTTGGAAGAGTTGGATACAGCGCCAGATGATGGCGCTTCTATGAGAGCGCGATTTTCTGGGGCGGCTGCAGACTGCAATTCGCAGCAGAGGGGCCCAGAAACCTCGGGCTAACCTGTTCTGTGGATTCCAATCCCCAGCTGCCTAGCTGTACCCAGCTGGACAAAAAAATGGGGCAAAGCCTACAGCGTTGTTTTGTTTTTTTAATTATTTCATAAAATTCATGAATTAAGTAAAAAAAGGGCTTCCCTATATTTTTAGTTCCCAGCCGGGTACAAATAGGCAGCTGGGGGTTGGGGGCATCCGTACCTGCCTGCTGTACCTGGCTAGCATACAAAAATATGGCGAAGCTCACGTCCTTTTTTTGTAGTTTTTTGGCAAAAAAAATAAAAATGTTTCCCTGGATTTTCCATTGCCAGTGAAGATAACACCAAGCAAGGGGGTTAGCAGCCAGTAGCTGCTTGGATTACCCTTAGCTAGCAATACAAAAAATGCAGCGGGAGCCCATATATATTTTTTTTTAATTATTTATTTAAATAATTAAAAACAAAAAGGCTTCCCTATATTTTGATTGCCTGACATGACAGTGCTGTAAATATAAATCTTTAAAAAAAAATGACGTAGCGCTCCGCGGTATTTTTGATTCTCAGTGCAAATAAAGCAGACAGCTATGGGTTGCCACCCCCATCTGCCTGGCGTTACCTTGTCTGGCAATCAAAATACAGGGAAGCCCATTAATTTTTTCTATTTAAAAATTAGTTAAAAAAAAAATGACGTTGGGTCCCCCCATTTTTGATAGCCAGCTAGGGTAAAGCAGACGGCTGTAGCCTGAAAACCACAGCTGGCAGCTTTACCGTGGTTGGGGATCCAATGTGGAGGTCACCCCAGGCTCTTTTTTTATAATTATTTTATAAATATTAATAATTACAAAAAAAAGTAGGGTCCCCCCCAAATTGGATCACCAGCCAAGGTAAAGCGGACAGCTGTGGTCTGGTATTCTCAAGGTGGGAAGGTCCATAGTTATTGGGCCTTCACAGCCTAAAAATAGCAGGCCGCAGGCACCCCAGACGTGGCGCATCCACTAGATGCGTCAATCCTGGCACTTCACCCCAGCTCATCCCGTGCCCTGGTGCAGTGGCAAACGGGGTAATAAATGGGGTTGATACTAGCTGTAAAGTCACCTGACATCAAGCCCAGCAGTTTGTGATGTCATGGCGTCTATCAGATACCTGACATCACAAACTGTCAGTACTAACAAAAAAAAAAATCGACAAAAAATGTATTTGAAAAAACACTCCCCAAAACGTTCCCTCTTTCACCAATTTATTGTAAGAAAAAAAATAAGGAGGTCCCACGACGACTCTGGACCATCTAGAATATGGGGGGAAACACTTAGGGAATGCATCCCCCATTTTCTAGGAGTGCAGACCCTCCATGTGAAGAGTGTGGGAGCAATGAATCTGCACCCACTCTCCCCAGGTCCACAGCAGCAGAGTCAATGTCATAACGGTTGCTACCAAAGCTGCAATGCCCTGCTCATGAGGTAAGGGCATGCCTAATCAGGAGAACTATTCTACATTTCCAAATATTGGAATTTGCTGATATTATTGCTATTCCACCCACTATATATTGGGGATAGGATCTTGGAGATGGAATACCCCTTTAAGTCCAGTTATCCAGCTGAATGAATACTAAACAACAGAGCTCGCTATTTAGATGTGTTTTCTTGTTGCGTATAACAGACTCTCATGTTTGGTAGTCGTTCAGCAGGGCAACTATAAAAACAAATACCTCCATTTGGAAATGTAGTATATAGCTCTCTTGATCAACTATGTTCCTTACCTCATCAGCAGGGCATTGCAGTAATAATAATAATTTATTCATTTATATAGCGCTATTAATTCCATAGCGCTTTGCATACATTGGGAACACTGTCCCAATTGGGGCTCACAAACTAAATTCCCTATCTGTATGTCTTTGGAGTGTGGGAGGAAACCAGAGTACCCAGAGAAAACCCACGCAAACACGGGGAGAACATACAACCTCCTTGCAGATGGTGTCCTGGGTGGGTATTGAACCCAGAACCGCAAGACTGCAGTGCTAACCACTGAGCCACCGTGCCACCCATTTAGCTTACAGATGCATAACCACCACTCACTGTGTCTGAACACAGGAAGCTGAGCTGACAGCCGCTCTGTGCATGCGGCAGCGTCTATTGTGAAGGAGAGGGCCGCGGGAGATCAACGCTGCACAGGTACCGTGGGATACCGGGGAACACCGGTGGGGTTATAGGGGGTGACCTGGCAGGGCCTGGGGAGGAGTTTTCTGTTGCATGTGTCATGGCACATGTGACAGAAATCAAAGGAGTAGGGTGAATGCGTCCGGCGCGCTGCAGTGCGCGCGGCCATCTTGAATTTCCTGGAGGGGGTCAAGGGGGGCACTTTGGCAACACCGGGGGATTGGAGGGGAACGGGGAGGAGATTTATCATGTTTGTTCATGCCAGATGGGAGATAAATAATTTTTTACTGTATACCGGTGATCACGTGAGCGGGGACCGGAAAAAACGGCCTAAATCATGATCTTCACGGTCTCAGCTACCCCCTGAAACCCCAGAGATTTTCTGACGCTGGGGGGGCGTTATTCACTTATTTCTGCCTGTTGTTTATAAACAGCAGATCAGAATAAGGCTACATTCACACGACTGATTCATTTTTGCGGTCCCCAAAAAACGGTTCATTTTTTTTTACGGGTGCATCTGTGTGGCATCCGTTTCTGTTCCATATACGGTCCGTATGTCATCCGTGTGCCTTCCGTTTGTTTGCGTACTGCAAAAAAACTGAAGGAGGGAAAATACGTAAATTTACCCAGGATCTGTGATGCCCTGGACCCCCAGGGGTCACAGGTAACAACACACAACACCACACACACCCCCACCCCAGTGAGTCACCAGCAGCCAACAAGTCCTGACCGCCTCCCTCAGGTCTAGCAAGGCACACCAGGTGGGCGGAGCCAGGCGGATAGGCACGCCCTCCGAGGAGTCTGCTGGCCTGAGGCAGGGAAGGACAAGTGAGTCGAGTGGAGAGAGGAGTAGTGAGAGGAGTAAAAGTGGCGAGCTGAGGGTCAGGGGCCTAGGACGGAGCCTAGGACCCCTTAAAATGGTCAGGCAGGCAGACGGTGGTGGCTGTCTGCAGGAGTCCAGTCAGGGACTGAACTGCGGAACCGTAGGGATCGAGAAGAGGGTGGTGACCCTTCGGACCCGAACCGGGAAGCTAACAAGTCAACCGGAGCACCAGGCAGGGTACTCAGACCCTGTTCTAGCCCAGAAGCAACTGGGCTCAGACAAATCTACTGATTGCGGTCTGGACCTCAGGTGTTCATTCCCACCCAAAGTCCCGATAGACGGCAACAGCCCACCGATTCCGGATAAGAGCCACCGCCAAGGGCCAGAGATCCAAAGGGCCATCGGCTGCAGGCAAAAGGGCTCCTCCGGTACCCAAAAGCCGGGGAGCAGACTACCGTTGCTGAAGCATAGGAGTCACTATAGAAAATTTAAAGGTGCAGGAGAAAGGCGACATCACCAACCTCACTGGGGACACACGCAGCCGGCTGCAGGCACCGATCTACACCGAACTTGGTTTACCATTGACTCTGTGTGGTTCAATCGTGAGTACACCAGTGCCATCAGGCACCGCGCTGCAAGCGAGCCCATGCGTCCTGCAACCCCCCGCTCTTGCCACCTGGCCCCGGGACCAACAAACCCCCTACCCACGGAGGGGTCAACACCTAGCTGCGACCCACCACCGATCCCGGATGAGCCCCCGCACCCTCACCACAGCGGTGGTGCCCATCACCTCACCACGACCCGTGGGTCATGTCACGAACTGTTACCGGTCACCATGGCTCCGGCCGTGAAACCAGTCCACCCCAAACCAAACCCCCCCCTTTCCAGAGTGACGTGATCCCCGGTCCGGAGGCGCTCGAGCCACCGACAACCCGAGCCCGGATCAGAGCGACTCGTCGGAGAGCAGCCGAGCCCCCAGGGCGGTACAGATCCATAGCTTCAACCTACATGAGGCGGTCACATGTTCACTCCAGTGTCATTTTCTACTGCTTTTCACAGCGAAGAGCGCTCTGCTGATTTTCTAGTGCTTGTACACTTCATCAGTCTTTTCTGTCATTAAAATGGCAGAAAGACACATAATGTCCCACTCTCCTGCATTTTATAATTTTGCACCCTTTGGTGCCTTTCGTGTGGCACTAAAGGGTGCTTAGCCTTGTATTTAGCCAAAAAAATGAAAAAAAAATGACGTGGGGTTCCCCCTATTTTTGTAGCCAGCTAGGGTAAAGCAGACGGCTGCAGCCTGCAGACCACAGCTGGCAGCTTCACCTTGGCTGGAATCCAAAACTGAGGGCACCCCACGCTGTTATTTTAAATTAAATAAATATTTTATTTAAAAAAAACACGTAGGGGTCCCCCCAAAATTGGATCACCAGCCAAGGTAAAGCAGACAGCTGGGGTCTGATATTCTCTAGACCATGGTTATTGGACTCTCCCCAGCCTAAAAATAGCAGGCCGCAGCCGCCCCAGAAGTAGCGCATCCATTAGATGCGCCAATCCTGGTGCTTCACCCCAGCTCATCCCGTGCCCTGGTGCGGTGGCAAACGGGGTAATATATGGGTTTAATACCAGATGTGTAATGTCACCTGGCATCAAGCCCTGGGGTTAGTGATGTCACGCGTCTATCAGATACCCGACATCACCAACCCAGTCAGTAATAAAAAAAAATAGACGACAAACACATTTTTATTTGAAAAAACACTCCCCAACACATTCCCTCTTTCACCAATTTATTAGAAAGAAAAACAAATCCAACTCTGCTGTAATCCAAGAGGTTCCCATGACGATCCACACTGTCCCAGTCAATGAAAAACAGAATGTTCCCCATTGGCTGGGAGAGCAATGCAGTGAGCTGAGCTAACATCAATAGGTCAGCCCAGGTCACTGCAGGGGATGACAAGTGCTGCTGTCAGCGAGGTACATTACCTGCGCTGATCTCCGGCACTGATGAAAGCACCTGCCACTGACTTCAATGACCTTCACAGCCAAGTATCGCGAGCGGCCCGTGATGTCACCACTAGTCACAGTCTCGGGTCAGAAGCGACAGAAGGTGATGTGACAAGCGGCGGCCATGGAGGACAGTGACAGCGCTGAGGTCGGGAGGGCGGGACTTTATCACCGCAGGTAAGCCGAGCGCGGTAATGTGTGCCGAGTGCGAGGTGGGCTGAGCCTAGCGGGGTAATGTGTGCAGAGTGCCAGGTGGGCGGAGCCTAGCGGGGCCATGTGTGCAGAGTGCCAGGTGGGTGGAGCCTAGCAGGGCCATGTGTGCGGGCGGCGGAGTGTGAAGTGGGTGGAGCCTAGCGGGGCCATGTGGCGCTGAGGACGTCAGTGTCGTGGACTGCATGGCTGGGGACAGGTGAGTGTGTGTGTACATGCCGCGTGCAGGAGAAGGCGGAGCGAGCTGAGCGAGGAAGTGTCGGCTCCCTGCACACGGAACTAGGATAAATATCGGGTTACTAACGAAAGCACTTTGCTTGGATATCCGATGTTTATCTTGGTTACCAGCTTCTGGCAGGCTGCCAGCGATGGCTCCCTGCACACTGTAGCTGTAAAAAGCCCTGCTTTTGCTTATAGAACCGTTCTCGAACGTAACTCGAACTGTCGAGCTTTTAGCAAAAAGCTCGAGTTCTAGTTCGATCTAGAACACCCCCCCAAAATCACTCGAACCGCGAACTGGAGATCCGCGAACCGCGAACCACACCCAACTTTACTAAGTACCCTGTTATTAAGCACTTGCAATTTATTTATTTATAGTCAGGGTATTTTTCATACAATTTTTCTCTTTGTTTTTTTTCTAGTCTTGAGGCTGCCATTCACATGCTTGTAAAGTTGCATGTTTACTGAACATCTGTTACAGCTCAGTTTCTTTTTGTGTTTTTCGTTTGTTTTCTTGCTTTAGTGCAAGATGGGGGTGCAGCCCCCCTTATACTGAGACTGGGCAATCAATTTGCTTCCCACTTTGCTGTGTATTTAATCTGGGACCCAGCTGACCACTTGTTACCATTCACATTGGAGTTTTGATAGACACAAGTCAGGAATAAAAAATGTTTTTAACTTTAGTTGGTTAGGGACTATCCCAGAGGGTACACCGTGACGAAGTGGGACGGCTTCTTACCTTTTTGCAAAAATGTATATACTAAGTACCCTGTTATTAAGCACTTGCAATTTATTTATTTATAGTCAGGGTATTTCTCATACAATTTTTCTCTTTGTTTTTTTTCTAGTCTTGAGGCTGCCATTCACATGCTTGCAATGCTGCATGTTTACTGAACATCTGTTACACCTCAGTTTCTTTTGGTACTTTTCATACATTCCCCCTGTTATACCTTGTGGCTCCCCTGTTGCAAGGAATGACGTGGTCTCCCATTCCTTGCCTGGCACGAGCCCTCCTGCTCAGCAGCGCTGCAGGTCTGGGAGGCTACGCAATGTGCAGGGTATGGCTGTTCAAAGAAGCAGCAAGAGTGTTACACCTCGTGGCTCCCCTGTTGCAAGGAATGAGGTGGTATCCCATTTCCTTGCCTGCTGCAAGCCCTCCTGCTCAGCAGCGCCAAAGGTCTGAGAGACTGTACAATGTGCAGAGGATAGCTGCTCAAGGAAGCAGCAAGAGTTTCGTTATCCCTGCACATTGTGAAACCCTGGATCCCGCCTCTATGTCCCAGAGACGGAAAGATACGCATGTGCACCACTTGGCATGTTTTGATTCGCCCACTGACGTCACACGTCTTGATGACGCGCCGCAAGCCGATTGCTTTGACATCAGTGAGGCCGATGACGTGGTGAACCCTGACTGGCCTAGCTGGGACGTCGTGGACCCTGATTGGGCCAAGTCCGGCTCCGCGTCGCACCCACCTTTGGATGGAGCTGCGCCTCCTTAAAAGCTCCACTTGCCAATATGGCGGCGCACGACCGTTCTCTATTGTTGGATGTCTGGCAGCGTGCTGCTACGCCGCTGTTCAGGCATTTTTGTCTACTTGTGGGCTTTGCCCTTACTGCCCAGGCAGTACCTTGTTTGCAGGCCGTGTTCCTGCCCGCGGTGAGCTCCTCGGGACTCCTTCGGACTCGCCTTATTGTTACAGCACACGTGCGTGGGCACCGCTGTGCTACCCTCGTGCCACGATTCCGTAACTTCCGTTTGGGCACATGTGCGTGGGCACCACTGTGCTTCATCGTGCAACAAGTACACCAAGCTGTGAGCCCTGTTCCATACAACCCTCATGGGTTAGGGCGAGCTGGTGTATGCAGATCGCCTGTGACGTAGCAGACGATCATCAGCAGCAACCCGCTCACTCTTCAACCATAACAGCGGTCCCCTAAACCGCACAGTGGACCTTGACCGGCGGAAGCTGTCTCTATACCATCTTGGCACGCTTCCCCGGGTCCCCCCTGTAACATTACGGTCGCGCCAAAGGTCTGGCTATGGCGGAAGAGTAGCTGCAGTTGCTGCATTATGTGCAGCAGTTGGAGAGTTGGAGTCACGGTTGGCAGCAGTGGAGCAGTCCTCCTCCAATAAGTCTGCTCTGGCGACAGTCGCCACCCAGGCGGCTACTCAGGCTGTGGCTTTGGGCAGAAGCTCACCTCGCCTTGCGCTTCCGGAGCACTTTAGCGGCGATAGCTCCAAGTTCAGTGGTTTTATAAATCAGGTTACCACCTACTTGGAGCTATCTGCAACTCAGTATGTTACTGAGAAGGTGAAGGTAGCCTTCGTCCAGTCCCTGCTCACAGGGAGAGCACTGAAGGGGTCCACGCCGTTATGGGAGCGCGGAGATCGGGTGGTGAATAACCTTGCGGCTTATCTTGGGGCCATGAGAATGGTGTTCCTCGGGCCTCAAGTCACCCACAACTCCGCGCTGCGGCTCCTATGACTTCGGCAGGGGTCCGCTTCGGTCGGGGCCTTTGCTATGCGCTTCAGGACACTCGCCGCAGAGCTGGACTTGCCAGATAAGGTTCTTGTCCCTGTGTTCTGGGAGGGCCTGGCAGGGTTTGTCAAAGACGCACTGGCCACGCGTGAGGTGCCTGCCACCTTGGAGGCCTTGATTCAAGTTGATTCTCACATAGATATCCGCCAGGCGGAGTGGAAGCTTGAGGTCTCTTCGGCACCCAGGTCTACCCGGCCTAAAAGGCGTCTGGCCCCTACCTTCCACCGGACAGGCCTCCCAGCCAGCTCTGTAGACGACTCCGTGGAGTCAATGGAGGTGTCCAAAGCGGCTTCCTCTACCACAGGTCCTCGGTCTTCTGTCATCTGCTTTTCCTGTGGGCAGAGGAGACACATAGCCACCCGATGCCCTAAACCATCGGGAAAAGACAGCGTCTAGTTTCCATCAGAGGGGGCACTCTAGACGCTGCATCTCCCTCTAGGTTGACCATCAGCACCCAGTTGCAGTTCGGCAGTACTGTCTTCTCTGCCCTGGCTTGCTTGGACTCTGGCGCTGATGGCAACTTCATTTCGTCTTCCCTGGCAACTCAGTACTCAGTTCCCTTGGTTCTTTTGTCTAAGCCAGTTAGGATCCGGGTAGTCAACGGGTCCCTGCTTGTAAATCCCATTACCCAGATCACCATCCCTCTCAGAATGGACGTACCACCAGGACACCGTGAGCAGGTGTCCTTCCTGGTGCTTCCTGAGGGGACGGATGAGATCTTACTGGGACTCCCCTGGTTGAGACAGCATGCTCCTATACTCAACTGGGCAACAGGAAAGATCTCGGCCTGGGCAGGGTCTTGTAGAGAACACCTCGTGACCACCGGACCACCCACTACCATTAGCTTGGTTGGTCCCTCGAAGGATAGAGGGGGGTTCGGATTTACTGGCACCTTATGAGGCCTACAGGGACGTCTTCTCCAAGAGGGCCGCAGATACTCTTCCCCCCCACCGGCCATACGATTGCCGAATAGACCTGAAGCCAGGCTCCGAGCCCCCTAGGGGCAGAGTGTATCCTCTCTTTGCCCCAGAGACGGCGGCTATGTTCAAATATATCCAGGACAGCCTGGCGAAAGGTTTTTTTCGCAAGTCTGTATCACCGGCCGGTACGGGGTTATTTTTTTTGCAGAAAAAGGAAGGGGATTTGCGCCCCTGTATTGACTACAGGGGATTAAATGCAATCACGATTAAGAACAAATACCCGTTGCCCCTCATTACGGAGTTGTTTGATTGATTCCGAGGGGCAAAGGTCTTCACGAAGCTGGACCTACGGGGGGCATACAATCTAGTGCAAGTCCAAAAGGCGATGAGTGGAAGGCTGCCTTCAACACCAGGGATGGTCACTACAAGTATCTCATAATGCCCTTCGGACTCTGCAATGCCCCCGCCGTGTTCCAAGACTTCGTGAATGACATTTTCCGGGATTTGTACCTTTCTGTGGTTGCATACTTGGATGACATCCTCATTTTCTCTCCCGATCTTGCCACCCATCGGAGGGATGTCATCCGGGTACTCAAGAGGCTCTGCGCCCATTCTTTATATGCCAACCTGGAGAAGTGTGTCTTTGAGTGTGAATCCTTGCCGTTCCTGGGATATATCGTGTCCAGTCAGGGGTTAGCAATGGATCTGGGGACGTTGGAGACAGTGATGAACTTGCCTAAGCCCCGCTCGCTGAAGGTGATCCAGCGATCTTGGGGGTTCATCAAATACTATCACCAATTCATTCCCAACTTTTCAACGGTAGCAACACCCATCATTGCCCTTACCCGCAAGGGCGCTAATCCCAAAACGTGGACATGGGAGACGGTAGAGGCTTTTCATGCTCTTAAAACCCACTTCTCCAGAGCCCCCATCCTCCATCGTCCAGATGTCTCCAAACCCTTCCTACTAGAAGTAGACACCTCTTCAGTCGGTGCAGGCGCAGTCCTGTTTCAGAAGAATGAATGAAGAAGGAAGCATCCGTGCTTCTTTTTCTCAAAAACCTTCTCTCCGGCCGAGAGGAACTACTCCATAGGGTATAGGGAGTTACTGGCGATGAAGTTAGCATTCCAGGAGTGGCGGCATCTCCTGGAGGGTGCGAAACATCTGTTCGAGGTTTTTTCTGACCATAAAAACCTCACATACCTCCAGACAGCACAACGCCTGAATCCAAGGCAGGCTCGTTGGTCTCTGTTCATCTCCCGGTTCCGCTTTATTACTCACCACCTGGCCGGTGAGAAGAATGTACGGGCCGACGCCTTGTCGCGTTGTATGATCATTTTGGAGGAAGAAGAAGAGCCCCATCTTATATTACCCCCCCGGACAGCTTGAGGATGGTCACCCCCACTTCTATTGACCAGGTGCCACCTGTCAAGACCCTCGTTCCCCCTTAGCTACGGAACGAGGTGCTATCGTGGGCCCATGCCTCCAAAGTCGGGGGTCACTTCGGGGTCAAAAGGACCATAGACCTAGTGGCCAGGCATTATTGCTGGCCGAGATTAGCCCAGGACATACAGGAATATGTGGGAGCCTGTATGTCGTGTGCGCAGAATAAACCGTCCCGGCAGAGACCTGCGGGTCCTCTTCACCCGCTGCTGGTGGCGGATAGTCCCTGGGAAGTGGTGGGGATGGACTTCCTGGTAGATCTGCCCAAGTCAGCAGGGCACAGGGTCGTGTGGGTCATCACTGATCACTTTTCTAAGATGCTACACTTGGTGCCTTTCCTGCGACTCCCGACGTCACGCGTCCTCTCCTCCTTGTGCATTCGGCATGTATTTAGGTTGCATGGCATGCCTGACAAGGTGGTGAGTGATCGGGGTCTCCAGTTCGCGTCTCGCTTCTGGAGGGAACTCTGCAAGCTCTTGCAGATAGAGCTTAACATGTCTTCCGCATACCATCCCGAGACCAATGGACTGGTGGAGAGGACCAATCATACCCTGGTAATCTACCTCCGCCACTTCATCTCCGCGCACCACAACAACTGGGCTAACCTCCTTCCTTGGGCCGAATTTGCCATCAATATTGCGGTCCATGAGTCCTCTGGCCAGACCCCGTTCCTGCTTAACAATGGACAACATCCCAGAATCCCGGTCCCGATGCCCATTACGTCACCCAATCCTATAGTGGAGGATTGGGCGACCGAGGCCCGGAAGATCTTGGATAACACCCATGAGGCCCTTAAGAGGGCGAAAGACCGGATGGTGACGACGGCTAATGCGCACCGCCGCCCTGCCCCATCTTTCGCCCCTGGTGACCTAGTGTGGCTGTCCTCTAAAAATATCAACCTACGGGTAGAGGCAGCCAAGTTCGCTTCTAGGTACCTAGGCCCGTTTAAAGTCTTAGAGCAGGTAAACCCAGTGGCATACCAGCTCCAACTCCCTCCACGCTTATCTATAGCCAATACCTTCCATGTGTCCCTTCTGAAACCCGTACGACTTAATAAGTTCTCGGGGTCCCTACCGACCCAATCCGTCTCTTCGTCCGACGACCCTGAAGTATAGGAGTTTGCAGGGGCAAAAGTCATACGGGGCAGAAGATACTACCTTGTGGAGTGGGCTGGTCATGGCCTGGAGCATGGGCACTGGGAATTTGAGAATCAGATCCGTGCCCTGGGTTTGGTAGCAGCCTTCAAGCACAGGTGGGAGGGGGGCCCTAGACAGGGGGGTAATGTTACACCTCGTGGCTCCCCTATTGCAAGGAATGATGTGGTCTCCCATTCCTTGTCTGCCACGAGCCCTCCTGCTCAACAGTGCCAAAGGTCTGGGAGACTGCGCAATGTGCAGAGGATAGCTGCTCAGGGAAGCAGCAAGAGTTTCATTATCCCTGCACATTGTGAAACCCTGGATCCCGCCTCTATGTCCCAGAGGCAGGAAGATACGCATGTGCACCACGTGGCATGTTTTGATTCGCCCACTGACGTCACACGGCTTGATGACGTGCCGCAAGCCGATTGCTTTGACATCAGTGAGGCCGATGACGTGGTGAACCCTGACTGGCTGGGCTGGGACGTCATGGACCCTGGTTGGGCCAAGTCCGTCGGCTCCGCCTCGCGCCCGCCTTTGGATGGAGCTGCGCCTCTTTAAAAGCTCCCCTTGCCAATATGGCGGCGCGCGACCGTTCTCTATTGTTGGATGTCTAGCAGCGTGCTGCTACGCCGCTGTTCAGGCATTTTTGTCTACTTGTGGGCTTTGCCCTTACTGCCCAAGCAGTACCTTGTTTGCAGGCCGTGTTCCTGCCCTCGGTGAGCTCCTCAGGACTCGCCTTATTGTTAAAGCACACGTGCGTGGGCACCGCTGTGCTACCCTCGTGCCACATTTCCGTGACTCCCGTTTGGGCACACGTGCGTGTACACCACTGTGCTTCATCATGGAACAAGTACACCGAGCTGTGAGCCCCGTTTCATACAACCCTCATGGGTTAGGGCGAGCTGGTGTATGCAGATCGCCTGTGACGTAGCAGACGATCGTCAGCAGCAAGCCGCTCACTCTTCAACCGTAGCAGCGGTCCCCTACACCGCACAGTGGACCTTGACCGGCGGAAGCTGTCTCTATACCATCTTGGCACGCTTCCCCGGGTCCCCCCCGATAACACCCCCTTTGTTCCCTATTCTGTTTTTGCACCCAGTCTACCCTCAATCATAATACTGTATCTGGAACAAATCCCCCTTACTTATTGTACTGTGTCCTCATAATCCCCCCTTGCTCCCAATATTGTGTATGCACCCAACCCCCTCCACTCCCCATGCTGTCTGCACCCATCCCTTTTCTCAATGCTCAAAGTGTCTTCAAATACCCCTCCTTTTCTGTAACAGCACCCATCTTCCCCTCCCTCCTCATTCTGTGTAATCATGCATCCCCCCTTTGCTCCCCAAATTATGTCCTCAAATAACTCCCCCCAATAGCAATAAATCTTCAGTATCTTTAGCTACACTGGAGCACTGACTTCCAAAGCTGTGTGCACCTCTGTGGCACCACTGAGTGATGTCCGCATCATGATCAGATGACCTGATCACATTGCTGATACTGCCCTGACCCAGAAGTGTCAGCAAGCAGGGCTTCAATTCTACTTGTGTCTGAAAGATGTGAATCAAATAGATTACTGGAACTGGCACGCTGCCTGACTCCCACTATGTGAGGGCAACAAAATGCAGCCTCCGAGGAGACAACTACGACCGCTGCCTCATGTGACCCAAAGGTGCCACACTGCTGGCTGAGCCCGGAGCAAGAGCACTGCCCGTCCCCCTAGGATACACTACTGACTAGATGTACATACATTTTATTGATTATCAACCCCCTCCTTGTGCCATATAAATCCTGCAAAATGGCAGGCAGTCTTTGTATGAAGCAAATTCCCGAAAATGTTGGATTTGCTAAAAATAATTATGGGAAATACTAATTTAATTAAATTAGTTTAGCATCGATGCGCTCATCCTTACTATAAAGTAAAACAAAAATCTCCATTGCTGGAGGTGCCGGACTTACGAAATGTATCACATAAAATTTCACATTTATTTTAGTGCATTAAAATTTGCCAAATGTTAAAAACAAACATGGAAAGAGAGGGGTAAAAAAGGGGGGAAATGACCAACGCATTTCAGTCTAAATATGGGACTATTTATAAAGACATATGATTAAAGCTTAGGCTGAAACGCATCATTCGTTTTCCCCTCCCTCCCCCCTCCATGTTTGTTTTTTAACTGTTTGACCATCTGTACTAAAATGAATGTGAAATTTTATGTGATATTTCTCATCAGTCCAGACTTTTCAGCCCTGGAATTTTTTGTTTTACATTGTGGATCTTCTGCACTGCTCAAGCGTCCGTGAGATGGATTGGAGACTGAACCTTCTATTCAGTAGGTGAGCTGACACTTTCTTTTTCGAGTTTCTCCTTACTATAAACATAACCTGACATAACACGCATCTCACTGCAACATCTAAAGAGAGATACACATCAATCAAGTATCATTTTTAATACCGATGCCTTGTTGTCGGATAGAGGACCGTTGTGACCTCTTAGATGCTACTTGCTCCCTCTACATCCTATAAAACTATGGTCCCCCTCAAGATGGAGATAAACAATGAGTGTTTCACATGCTTCCTTATTCCAGTTTCACTGGTAGCTTTGGCAGAGAAATTAGGAGCCATCATATCTTGGAGAGATTGTTTCTGAAGTTGGGCCTTCATATCTCACCCTCTCTAAACTTTTTGTAGTCAAACCATATCAGCTTTCAATAGCAAATATGATCATATTTGCCCTGAATTTTCCATTCCTTTGATACATTCATGTCTTAGATTATTTTGATATTATTATTTGAAATATTATTAAAGAGTTTTTGTCCTTTTACATAAAGCACAATGAGGTCTATTTATCCTTTTACATACATTTTATTTTGAGCTTCTGTTGGCTTTAGATACCATTTATAATAAGATATGATAATTTTATTGACTTGCAAATCCAGTATGTTCTGAATATTATCACTAATTGTAATCCTGACCAAAAGTGTAAGGTAAACATTAAGCATGAAGGAAAAGGCTTATCGGATCCGACATAACAAAGCTTTTTAAAAAAATATGTAACATTTACCTGTTTTATAGTTATGACTGCTTGTGTGATAATACATGGCACGCGTGGGTAAGTAAATATTGTCATTTTATGCAATCACCAAGATAACGACTCCTTCAAGGTCTATATAAGTAAAGCTCCATCCGTTACAGGACTACTCAAGAAAATACTATTCGATAGTAAGTATTGCTGACTTTAAATTTCTTCAAACTTGTCTTTTTTCAAGATTTTAAATTTCACAAGAATTACGTATTCCTATTATTTTATATTAGAATATTTTAGAGACTATTACAGGTGCTTGCAATTACAATTCCTTATCATAATCTCACACTAAGTCAATGAAAGCTATAGCTGCATTAACATTTCAGTACGTTTCAGAGCTGAAATCTCATAATAATAATAATAATAATAATTTTATTCATTTATATAGCGCTGTTAATTCCACAGCGCTTTACATACATTGGCAACACTGTCCCCATTAGGGCTCACAATCTAGAGTCCCTATCTGTATGTCTTTGGAGTGTGGGAGGAAACCGGAGTACCCGGAGGAAACCCACGCAAACACGGGGAGAACATACAAACTCCTTGCAGATGGTGTCCTTGGTGGGATTTGAACCCAGGACCCCAGCGCTGCAAGGCTGCAGTGCTAATCACTGAGCCACCGTGCTTGTATAGTTTATTCTAAACATTATGGGAAGCGTCGTCAATGTATCCATTGATGTCCATTAATCTGGGGATCATCCACATAAATAGGGTATCAATCCAATACGGATTGATCTGGGGTGACTCATGTGGCTCCTGTAGCTCTGTATTTTAGAGCACTAGGTATTTTCTTCCCTAAAATTTGCAGTAGTTTGGAACATGTTATATATTTTAGATTTTTTTGGCAACAGATTCCCTTATAAGAGTGCCATATTACAGTCTGCCAATAATTGTAGACACAAACTTTTCACCTTTATCCAATATCAACCAATATAATTGTATCCGTTAAAAAAAAAGGACAAATATAAATAATATAATTATGCAAAATATTTCACTACACAAATCCTATTACTAGAAGCCTATAAATATGATACACAATTTTAATTATAAAATATTAATTTTATTGAGATTACATTGAATAGATTTTAAAACAATAACATTTTTGGGAGTAAAGGCGCTGATAACAGGATAAATTACACATAGTGTGGGTAGGCAAAATATATAAAATGACTGGTCTGGATGTATGGAAAGAAATGGCCAAAATGCAGAAGTATATTAAAATATAAAGAAACACTTTACATTTACAAAAAACTAGTAGTAAAAATGTAGTCGATGACAGTGATGAGTGTATAAATATGGAAAGGCACCATAAAAAATTATATATATAAATATATATATATATATATATATACTGCTCAAAAAAATAAAGGGCACACTTAAACAAGGATTTTGTATTTTGGTGTCCCCTTTATTTTTTTCAGCCATGTATATATATATATATATATACATATACATATACACACATACACATACATATATATATATATATATATATATATATATATATATATATATATATATACTTATTTATTTATATTAGATATGTTCATTTAAAGATCCATTACAAATATACATATGAATCCCAATGGCCAAAATGGCAGTGCAGTACAGCATGCAGATGTAAGGTACTAATAGACAATTACAGTGACAGTGCAAAAAGAAATATGAAGCAGTGTAGCATAATATTATGGAGCCACAATAAACAAGCAGAGCCAATTGAAATAATGTCTTATAGTAGACTGGATCCAAAAAATAAAAATACTGTAGAGATTAAAGCACAATACTGAAATAAGATATTGCTACACAGCAGATTAAAGCCCAAAGTGGCAGAGCAAATAAAAGTTAGGAAACATTGATCTATAAAGTAATGTTTCACATCAGATAGACCAGAAATAATAACATGATAAGATTTATATACCAGAGCGCAGTATGCAGAAGTCCGACGCGCGTTTTGCCCTCAGCTTTAATGAGGAAAATCTTATTAGGTTCCTGGACATGGTCCTCAAGAAGTTCTAACGGAGAAGAGTTGAAGGCCATGTCCATTTTTGAAAAGACTAGATTTACATAAAGGGAAACAAAAGAAAAACATGATCAGATTCAGGATAACAACAGCATTTACACCAGTTAAAAAAATACATGCTTATGATAAGTGATGGGAGGTCTATAAGTGGATTGACCCATGAACATTTTACACTTTTTTTCACAGGATAAGTGACTAATGTAGGATCCCTGATGATCTCACTGTTATGACCCCAATTAATAATGAGAACAAGGGTCCCATGTTCCCATATTGAATACATATGTGATAATTTGTATACACTAAAGGCTCCCATACACAATAGACAGTTGAACTCAATGATATTGTTGGGTTCAGACGACACTAATGTGATTAGGGCCAATTGATCATCAGGGTAGATGTCAATTTCCGACTGCCGATCAGTTTGTTCTCCATGAGATAATCTGATGGCAACTATGTCTGTTGGCATTTTTTTCCACAAAAAACACAGGATCAAGCATTCCTGTATATGGAAGAGACAGCAAAGATGACTGTCTTCCGACAGCTAACTAATATACAGTATATGACAAGCTTAAGACTCCATTCACTATCCACTGTGGTTCTCCTGAATATAAATCAGGGTCTTATGTTATTTGTTGCTCTGAAAAACGTGTAAGTGCTTATTTTCAGAGAAAGTCTTATATTTAGTTAAACATGGTTTCAATTTTATTCCCTTTGAGCTGCTAAGTTTACCTTAAAAGAAATCAGACACCCCCCAAAAGAATCGCACTTACCAGATCAAATTAGAGTTGGCAAGTGAATGGGCTCTCACATACAAATCTGCATCATTGTCAGATCCCCCTGCGTTCCACAGTAGTTGCTCACCCTGCTGGTCTGAAGCATTATCACTCATGCAGAGTTATATAGAGTAGAGTGATACTGTGACCCAATGTGTGTTTGTGTGTGGGAGCAGAGTGATGCTGCAACTCAATGTTTGTGTGAGAGCAGAACGGCAAGGGACCTGACATAGATGCAGATCTCCATGTGAGAGCCCATCCACTATCAGTACTTGTCAGCTGTAATTGTTTAGGGTCTGGTGAGTGCAAATCTATGAGGATATCTGCTTCCATTTGGGGGCGTCCTCTCTTTTGGGGCTATGTTCTCTCTTTTGGGGTGTCTAATTTCTATAATGAAGTGTCCTGCTGTATTTTTTTTACTTTTTTAGCTGCTTGGACACTTCCTTATTGAATTGCATTTAGGGCTTATTTTTGGAGTAGGACTTACATTTTAAGCATAGTCCAAAAAGGCCAAAAAAATCTTGTTAAAGATTATTTTCGAGGAAGGTTTTATTTTCAGGGAATCACTGACACAGATAGCAGATTACAACACGCACCTACTTTCATCAGGGCCTTAGACTTTGAGCAGAATAGAAATGTTCAGAATTGAAACAAGACCCCTGTTTTAATAATCGATGTGGGATACATAAAGATCATAGATTCTAGCTTCTAAAAATACCTTCATTAGGTGCACCCTTGCTTACCTAATCTACACCAATTGTATGCATGAGATACTCCATACTGGAGCTTTAGCTCAGGTGAGGAAACTTTGTAGGTTGGAGGAGTTCCAGTCACAACTAGGTCATGAAGCTTATGAGGGACAAAAAGATCCTTTTGGCCTTTACGAGATCACCTCTTGGTGGACCCTGTTGGAGATTTTCTATTGAGGTCTATACATTTTAGGTTACTACTCCTTTAGTAATGATCCTAAGAAGAAGCAAAAAAGCTAAAAAAGCAAGTCTTCTGTTCTGAACAAAGAAGTAGAGAATCCTGTTAGTACGGTAGTAATTGACATATAAGAATTCAATCATTTTTCTCCTCTTTAATATTATACAGAAAGCATCTGGATCCTTAATAACTTGCTAAGCAAATATGAAGGTCTTTCTCTGCCTTGGTTTCCTTCTGTGCTTGTATCTCAGCTCTGAAGCAAAAGTCTATTCCAAATGTGAGCTGTACAGAATCTTTCAGCAAACTGGACTGGCTGAATATCATGGCTACAGCGCTGCAAACTGTATGTATACAATAACGAGGACAGTGTAATACAATTATCTGTGAGTTGTACTAAACTAACCTTTCTTTGGAGACATTTGAAGGCTGGGGTGGGTTCTCTAAGCTTTGACCTCTGTAAACTGTGAAAAATTGGCTTCAGTGCTGGAATATGACTGTGACGCCCTGGACAAGCCAGGTAGTCACAGATAGAGCCCCGCATAACACCAGTCCCCTCACTAGGTAACACCAGCCAACCACTTAACACCCTAGTCACCTCCCTCGGGGCTGGATGGACACACCAGGGGAGGGAGCCAGGTGGTTGAACACGCCCACTGAGGAGTTCAGACAGCCTGAGGCAGGAAAACACAAGGCAGTTGTAACGCCTGCCTGGATCCACAGACTCAGATGGGCTGTAATGGGGAGGCTAGAGGGAAGCCACTCACCAAGCAGGACCCCCAGAACACTGAAACCCTTTAACCCCTATACAGGGATTTGGAATTACACAGGGCTCTGGTGATCACTACCTGTGGAAGGCTGCAGTCCGATGAGAGTAGTCGTCAGGCAGGGTCAAACCAGGAATTGCGGAACAGGGACAGAATCGGCATGACGTAGTCAGCAAACGTAGCAGAGGTCAAATCCGGATCGGGCAGCAAGGTACAAATGCAGTAGGCAGGAGGGTAGTCAGAAAACACGCAGAAGTCAGCACACAGGAATAACCAAACAGAAGGACATAACAGGAGCCAGGAAAATCAGAACTATCTCTGGCAGTGGTCATGTGACAGGAGGGGAAATAAGAAGGGTGTGGTGTCTTCCCATTGGCTGTAGCTGAACGCTGGCAACTTCAGCTGGAACACACATGCCACCCACAGTCAGCCAGTGGTACTGCAGATCCCAAGATAACCCAGCCCAGTGGATGATCGGAGCCTGCGCCCACCGGCGCCGCTGGCATCGACTCCTCTCCCATCACCAGCACCATCCACAGCAGGAACATGGCGTCACCTGGCGATCAGAGCAGAAGTTGCTGGAGCAGACTCCAGCGGTGACGCAACAGCAGTTCAGTTTTGACAGTTCAGTTTGAGAGTGAAGTGGAGGAGGTCAGGCCTGTGGGACAGTCCTGTGACAGACTGAAAGGTGCTGGGGTTGGAGCCCGGGCACCTTTGGCTAGGAGGCATACGGAGGCCTATGTCTGCAGGAGCCGAGAAGATGGCTCGGTGGAACCGTGATGGACTGGGACAGGGTAGTGGCCCACCGGTACCGACCCGGGGAACCGACTCGGAAACCGGAGCACAAGAGGGAGTACTCAGACCCTGAAACGAGGTCTAGAAACTACTGTACTGAGTTAGTTAACTGATTGCGGTCTGGACTTGAGGTCCTTTCCCACCCAAAGTCCCTCATAGAAGACAACAGCCCAATGAGGGTGATAAGCAGCCACCACCACGGCTCAGAGATCCCACGGGCTAGCGTCTGTGGGCAAATGGGCTCTTCCGACATCCACAAGCCGGGGATCAGACTCCTGACGCTGCAAGCACAGGTAGTCCAACATCTCAAACAGGTGCAGGAGAAAGGCAGAGACCACCAACCGGGTGGGGGAACCCAACTGCAGCTGGCTGTGGACACCGACCACCATCACTTTGGTTTACCAGAGACTCGAGTGTTTCATTCTAATAGTGAGTACACCAGTGCCCTCCGGCCACCCATCTCCCTGCACCGCCAACGCACCCCCAACGGATCCCGGGGCCACCATCCCTGCCCACAGAGGGGTTAACAACTTGCTGCATACCATGTCCCTCAGGTGCCCCGTAACTGCAGCGGTGGTGTCAACCTTCACCACATCCCGTGGGTGGCGTCACAAACTTAAAAAACGGCTCCGGCCATACACCTACATCCCCAAACCGCCAACCCCTTTTTGGTCGGAGTGACTGCAGGACCCCCGGGTCCGGAGACCCTGGAGCCACCCACTGAAGGTCCGGCCCTGGGCAGCTCGGTTGCAGCTGAGCATGGGGTGGCACATGACACTCATTGCAGGAACACATCTATAGGGGACATATATCTATAGGGTGCATATGACACAGTGGCACCTAGACCATGGTACCTGATAGAGGATCTAAGGTGCCTCTGACTCATAAAAAGATTGACACCAGTATAATCATTGGCACATGGTAGTTACAGATTTTGCTTTAAATTAAACTACCGAGCTTCCACCTTTATTGAATAAAGGCAAGAAAGACCGATAGGAGCGAAAGATCATATCAGTCTTCAATAGAAGGCCAACATTATCATTTTTACATGCATCTGTGACATAGGAGGGTAAAAAAGTGCCGCAATCTGACTGTAGAACATAGGTTCCAACATTGCTGTTACCAAAAGAGGGACATTAAGGGTATGTGCGCACGTTGCTTTTTACCTGCTTTTTACCTGCTTTTTTGCTGCTTTTTCTTCTGCGCTGTTTAATGCCAAAATGGATGTGTTCTTCTATTCAAGCAAAGTCTATGGGAATTTGGGTTTCTTGTTCACACTATGTTGTTCAAAATGCTGCCTTTTTGTGGCAGAACTTTGGTCAAAAACTCAGCTTTGCAGTGCAAAACCCAAATGGCAAAAACAATTGACATGTTGCTTCTTTGAAAAGCTGAGTTTTTGACCAAAGTTCTGCCTCAAAAAGGCAGCATTTTGAACAATATAGTGTGAACAAGAAACCCAAATTGCCATAGACTTTGCTTGAATAGAAGAACACATCCATTTTGGCATTAAACAGCGCAGAAGAAAAAGCAGCAAAAAAGCAGGTAAAAAGCAGGTAAAAAGCAACGTGCGCACATACCCTAAGGCTATGTTCACACAATGTTTTTTTTCCCTGCTTTTTGTTTTGCAGCAAAACCTGTTCTCTTCCGAAAAGAAGATTTGGCTGCATTTTGATATGTGTTTTTAGCTGTATGTTTTATGCATTTTTAGCTGTGTTCTTGATGTGTCACTTATGTACAATAATATTTAAATACAGTTATTTTCTTTCAACACAAAAGCAACAAAAATGCAGCAAAAAATGCAATTGGGTTGTTCTACTATCATTGCTTTCAATGATGGAAAAGCAGCAAAAACACTGAAACAATTGACACACTGCTTTTTTAAAAAAAGCAGCAATTTGACATTCAAAGAGCACCAATCACCAGAATTTTCCTATATAAACTAAAGCCAGTGCTTTAATGACGCTATCATGCTGATTCTATACATTCCTTTAGTTGTGAGATCGGATGTAGTTTTTGAAATACATGCAAGTAAAGTTACAAAAATGTACAGCTTTTTGATTGACAGCAGCTGCCGAATAATATGTGGGTTGGGTTTTGCTGTCTATTCCCTCCCCTGTCTGCTGCCTGGCCTCTGTAGATGCTAGACTGTACGGGCTGTATTTCTAACATCCACCTATCATGTGACAGAAATTATTCATACCTGGAAGGAGCCCATGCAGTCTAGCATCTACAGAGGCCAGGCAGCAGACAGGGGCGGGAATAGACAGCAAAACCCCACCCACATATTAGCTATTCGGCAGCTGCTGCCAATCAAAACGCTGTACATTTTTGTAAGTTTACTTGCCTGTATTTCAAAAACTATACATCCAATCTGACAACTAAAGGTATGTATAGACTCAGTATGATAGTGCCGGTATAGTGCTGGATTTAGGTTATATAGGAAAATCCTGGTGGTTGGTGTGCTCTAAATCAAACAAAGACAAAAGGTGTGTTCATGAGATTTCTGGAATCTCCTAGCTTTTGCTGATACTGTAGAAAGCCATTTATAATTTGCATAATACTCATGAAAAAACACAACGTGTGAACATAGAGTAAAGGGTGCTTTACACGCTGCGACATCGCTAGCAATCTCGTTAACAATGTGACACGCCAGATCGCAGATGCGATCTGATGAGATCGCACATAGATCGGTTTTATAGCACCGGTCACATGTGCGATCTCGGCAGATTGCATCTACGATCTGGCGTGTCACATCGCTAACGAGATCGCTAGCGATGTCGCAGCATGTAAAGCACCCTTAAGGGTATTAGGATTTGGTGCAGACATTTCTGAACCATTTCTGCATCTCTTGGCAGGAAAAATGCAGAGGCAAAAAACGCAAAATTTTACAGCGGTTTTGGGATGTGTTTTTGATGCAAGTTTTTCTTATTCATTAGAATGAGTGAAATCTGCAGAAAAAAAACACTGAAAGAATTGACATGCTGTAGATTTATTTCTGCACCAAATCGGAAAGGAGAAAATACTCAACATGTGTCTGAGACTTCAGGATTCTTATTGACTTTGCTGCAATCAGGGTGCAAAAATGCATAAAAAAACCTGATAAAAATGCAACGTGTGCACACAGCCTCAATCTTTGTCTGGTACCATGGGTCAATGTGACTCCATGCAGATTGATACAGCTAGTGATTTTTCTACATGGTATCAGACAAGGGTTAGCGGGTACTTTGCACACTATGACATCGCAGGTGCGATGTCGGTGGGGTCAAATTGAAAGTGACGCACATCCGGCATCGCAGGCGATATCGTAGTGTGTAAATCCTAGATGATACAACGTCGCAGTTACGCTGCATGACCCGCCCCCTTAATAAGGAGGCGGTTCGCCGGCCAGAGCGATGTTGTAAGGGGTAGTCGGACCCCTGGTAGTGAAGGAGCGGTTTTTCCCCCCCTGAAGACGCCACAGTAGTATGGTGGCAAATGGTAAATGTTAAATGGTAAAATGTTACCTGTCATAAACTGTTTCCCCACTAGGTGCCAGTGTAGAGCAGTGGTTCCCCTGGTAACAGTGACAGGGAAGGAAAGGGCACAGCAGCTGAGGTGGGGAAGGAAGGTCTCTGAATGCAGAGTCCAGTGTGCAGTGAGATGTGACTGGAGAAAGAAGTCTGAGGTGACGGGGCAGAGTGTGGAAGTGGTGCAGTGGCAGAAGAAGTGGAAGAGTCAAGACTAGTCCCAAAGCCGGTAGTGTGTACTACAGTGCAGTGCAGCTATCAGGGGGATAACAAGTGGCCCCTGCAGGCGAAGGGTAGTGCCCTGACAAAGACGTGAAGGTAAATGGAAACGCCCGTAGAAAACAAGTGAAGTAGTTCCCCCACAAAGAAGTGGAGAGGTGAGAACTTATCCGGAGCCGGTAGTCTGTGCTAGATCTGCCCTATAGTAAATCCGGGTTCAGTGTGCAGCTACTAGGGGGTTAACGCATGTCCCCTGCAGGCGAGGGAAGTTACCGGGGAAAGAGGAAACCGTCAGCAAGAAGTGTAAGCTGTAATCCGAAGTGACTTGATGCTGAAGGGTGTAAAGAAGAGCGGAAGTTGTGATCAATAAAATGTTTCTTAGTTCATCAACTGCCTGTCTGTGGCTCTTTACTGGGAGTGGTGAAGAGGCCAGTGAGCTGAGAGAAAAAGGTGTCACCGAGAAGCAAATTGCCCACATGGAAGTGTCCCTGCCACCTACACTCTGCCCCACAAACAACACCTCCGTTTTAACAGTGACGGCCGGGCCAGGGGTCAGCCTGCTGCCCCCTCGGCGGGAGACCGCGAATACACCCCCTGAGGCGCCCCCTGCCCCCGTTACAATGTCGCACAGCAGGTGAGTGCATGTGTAGCTGCCGTAGCGATAATAATCGCTACAGCAGCTATCACAATGATATCGCAGCTGTGACGGGTGCGGGGACTATCGTGCTCGGCATCGCAGCATCGGCTTGCGATGTTGTAGTGTGCAAAGTACCCCTTAGGCTCTCACTCATTCCTGCCATTATTAATGCTATGCAACGCATACTGGTTTGAATTGGGTTTACATCAGCCCTTATCCTGATTCACTACAAAAGAGTCACCCAAATTGCTGGGATGGTTTATGAAAAATTTGGTTTGTTGGCAATTATGGCAGACCTCACATCAGACACATCTCAACATGGAGACACATTCAATGCTTTCCATATGTACGTTATGTACTAGAGTTTAGTTAAAGGACCCCGATCTAGTTTCCATGTCTCTACTCCATGGCAGCCAGAAGATAGCGGTGGGAACTTGACTTGACGGCATCCTCGGAGTCTTTTTTGTTTAGTAAGGCTACCACGTCATTGAGTAATTGTGACATAGTGGAGTCATGCTAATTATATGTAGAGCACAGGATGCCGGCAGGTTGTAGGAAGTTCACAGCGCTCTGGTCCGGCCGCCATGGAGTCTTTACAAGGGTCCTGTGAGTCGTTTTGCTCAACTTCATTTAATCCTTTTCTGGATGCAATATAATTCCTCTCTTCACCACAAAGTTGTGAAGTCTCTAGTTAATATTTATCCACAAATTTCCACCATGACATTATTTTCCAACACTCATTCAATATGGTTTTGATTTTGATACTGTGACTTTTTAGAAGTCCTCAAACAGCTGCAGGGGTCCCAGTTGTAGTGAAAAAATGATGCTAAAATGGAATATTAGGTTTACAATGAAATTATCATTTATATAAATGACTCAAAAAATGTGTACTGAATAAAGCTGGGTCCTAACCTGGCAATTCAGTGTGGTAGTTTGCATCAAATGCACCAATCCCATGATAAAGCCGCCAGTAATCTTCCATGGTTCTGCAACAGCTGCAAGTGACACACTTAGCATCAGCATCATGTATTTTGCATTTACTTGAAGTTAATCCCCTTCACTTCTACAGATCCTGTGATCCTCAGGGGATGTTCTCAGTTCAACTACTGCAAATGCAGACACTTTTCAGCTTGGGAATGCTAGCACTTTAAGGAGGTTGTCCACTGCTTTTACATTGATGGCCCATCCTTAGGATAGGTCATCAATGTCTGATCAGCCGGGGTCTGACACCCGTGGTGTCGACAGCGGTAAGCAGACGGAAATATCTATTTTGCTGTCTAATATTAAATAAAATGTGCAGCTCACAGAATTATTAGAGATTGGGCAGTCGGTATGAGTCTGATGGAATATTAACCTATGTATTTCTCTTCCCAGGGATATGCCTTGCCTTCTATGAGAGTAGCTATAACACAGCCGCTGTAAACAACAATGGTCCAAGCCGTGACTATGGAATATTTCAGATCAACAGCAAATGGTGGTGCAATGATGGCAAAACTAGAGGAGCTGTAAATGCTTGTCACATCAGTTGCCAGAGTAAGTACAGTAATATATTAGTGTTGAGCGTATATACTAGGCACTATACGTTACCTGCACAAATATTAAGGTATTCGTGATATTAGTTACTTGTCGAGTATTTTGGTCCTCACCTCGTGAGTTTTAAGTCTCCTTCTCGCCCATGTTTGGTGCCTGATTTTCAGTCACTAAACATGCAGGGATTGCCTTCCTCTCAGCCTGAGAATACCAGCCCCCAGTTGTTCGCTTTATCTTGGCTGAGTATCAAAATTGGGGGGACCTCACAATGATTTTTTTAGTTATTTAAATAGGTTTAAAAAAAATTGTACCAAGACCAAAGTTTTTGCACCCTTAGGCCTCTGTCACACATCTGTGCCGCCGGTACGTGTTTGACATTTTTACACGTACCGGCGGCACGGAGACGCGTACACCAATGCTACCCTATGGTAGCAGGCACACACACGTAAAACAACACGGAACGTGTGTCCGTGTCCGTTTGTACGTGTGCATTTTCCAACACGCTGACATGTCCACGTATTCTCCGGCAGCATGTGTGTCACTCGGCCTGCATCTGTACCACACAGATGTAGTGTGCATGCGGTCCCATGTGACACGCGCCGGAGAAAACACACGTGTCAGAGAAAAAAAAAATCTTAACTCACCATCTCCAGCCCTCCTGTCTCTGCCGCTGCTGTCACTTGCTGCCGACCGCCACTCATTATTCTCATTTAATATTCACTTCACTGCGGCCGGCAGCAGCGGGGAGTCGGGAGGGCTGGAGACCGAAGATCAGCACCACGGACAGCAGGAAGGACCACGTGAGTATGCAAATTACCAGTTCTCCGTATGTTATCACGGATAGCACACGGAGAACACACGTGGCCCGCACGTACTGGAGACACGTACTTACCTACACGCAACATGCAGGGAAAATACGTGTCTTGTGGCACGTGCGTGATTTTCACGTGAGTGTTGCAGAGGCCTTAAAGGGTTATTCTAGATGTATCTCATGTCTAATATATGAGGATCTGGCAACCACTTTGTTAACATAATTCTCTAATGTAAGTTGGTGGACCCATATTTTTGACAAATTTATGGCATGTGTTAAAAATAAGTATATAATATTCTGAAATTCGAAATTGCCTAAATTTACTCTGAAAAACATGTAGGACACTATTCCCTTTGCTTCACACATTAATGTTCTTCAGTGCTTTGCTGTAACAGCTGTACAGTCTCCAGTATTTTTTGGCTTTTCCTCTCCAAGCTATATACAGTAGCTCAGTTTTGAGCTGTATTATCCTTTCACTATCCAAATTCCCCTTAAAATGGCTGCTGCATTCCTTGATTTTGCTTTTATTCAGACTTTGAAAGTCGCTCCTGATTGGCTGTGATATACAATATAATGTGATAGCTGCAGGGCATTGTAGGGTACCATCATGACCTCTGATTAAGTAAGCTTATTTGGTTGAGGCAATCTTTTTGCGGAGTGCAAAATGGCTTAACCATTTCAACTGATTTTTTGCTAAACAAATTTTAAATTCTTCAAATTTCACTGCGAAAAACTAATTCTTAAAATTTCAACAGAAATGTATCTTGCATCAAATAGATTCACTCATATCTTTTGCTTACCAAACATTTTACTCTGATTAGCCAATTTCTGCATAAGATGTATTTGAATAAAAGTACCAGTTTTCATGGTATTAAATCTATATATATATATATATATTTTTTAGGTCTCCTGAATGATAACATTTATGATGATATTGAGTGTGCTAAACGAGTTGTCAGAGATCCCCAAGGAATTTCAGCTTGGTAAGTCATTCATAAATATTGTACATCCTCCTTCACATATCCGTGTCTCCAGTATGTATGATGTCCATTTCTACACATACTGGAGACACAGACATATGTAGACAAATTAAAATCAATGGGTTTGTGCACATGTCTGTGATTTGACACGGACCCTGTGTCTATATGCTCGATATGGCGAAATGTCCATTTTCTGCCAGCAGCATGGATGTCACACTGACCGCATACTGATGTGACACGTACCGGAGGAAACATGTCACTTTAAAAAATTAGAAATTGTATACTTACCTGTCTCCGGCACTGCTGCTGCTTCCGGGTCCCACTCATTATGCTCATGAATATTCACTGCACTGACTGCAGACCCGGAAGCAACAGCAGCGCCGGAGACAGGTAAGTATACAATTTCATGCTGTCTGTGTGTTATCCGTATGTCACATGGACAGCACACTGATGCTATACACAGTAATACACGGATGGCACAACGGACCATGCAAAGCATTTTTTTTTTAGTAGGGAAGTGTAAAGGGGGCCTTAGAGATATTCTCTGTACAGTTAAAGAGGTTCCATTCCATCTCTAGAAAACAACAGTATCTATATCAAACAATACTATTAAATAAGTGTACAAAAGATAAGCAAGAGTATGAGTACAAATTACTAAATCATCAATGCTTTTCCTCACTAAAGGGCAAATATTTCTGTCTGTATTTGTTATGGCTGCTTCCAGTCCTTAAGTATTTGCCAATTTGTATTGCACTCACTGGAGGAAGTCCCAGGGGAAGGGGGGATGGGGAAGGGGAGTGGGGTTACATCAGTAAATTTGTCATTTCACTGCACAGTGAAAAGTTTTCCAAAAAAGTGAAATTTATTAGAACAGTTGGTACAAGTGGTGGAATTACATCGGTTCGTCTTGAATGCGATTACAGATGCAGTACAAATGTTTTGATTCAATCTGAGTCTATTTAAAAAATCATAGCACTGTTGATGTAGGTGAGGCCATGGTGGTATCTGGTGCTATACAGCGCCTTGTTTTCACCACTTGTACCATCTGATCTAATAAATTTCACTTTTCTGCATAACTTCTGAGTGTGTAGTGAAAATTCCTTACAAATCCTATCTATAAATACAAAGTAAAAGGAACCTTTAAAAAGGCCTTCATCTGTACTGTCTGAAAGGAGAACCTGTTTAGGTTGCTCATAGTGACCAATCAGAGCTCAGCTTTCATTTTATAGACAGCAACCAATGACAGCGCAGCTATCATTCTACCAAAGCTATGTGCAACAAGACCAGATTTTGGAGCAAAGCGAGGACACATGGAGGAAATATATTTGAAACACACAGAATTGGGGGATGGCAGATCGTAAACCTTTATATATAGGGCGGTAGAGATAGTCAAGAAGGTAATAGGTAGAATAGAGAGGAAATATATCTATTTTTTTAGTGTTTCTCTGCAGTATTTGTATTATACATGCATAGAGCTCTGTCACATATACATATTTATGTATACATTTATATATACATATAGGTCTGCTATATGCACATTTCTATACACACACATCTCTGCTACATACACTGGTTGTGCAGCCTTGTCTTTTAATTGTTTTTAATTTTTGTTCAATAAAGGTTTTGCTATTTTCTCATATTGGGTTGTGCTCAATTATGTGCAACGTCTTTCTCTCTGTTCTACATACACATTTATAGACACACATCTCTGCTACATGCACATTTATAGACACACATCTCTGCTACATGCACATTTATAGACACACATCTCTGCTACATGCACATGTCTACACACACATACTGATATCACATACATTATCAGACGTTGCTGTTCCTTCCAAGCATACGACTATTCACAAGACCTAAAAGTCCTGGCACTAATTGGGTGGTAAGACCAATAGCTGATCAAGACAAGCAGCCTCTGTACATGTCCCGGATCTTCTCTTTCCCTGGCCTGACCAGATAGATCAGTGTGGGGCTGTAGAAGAGAGAACAGTGAATGGGAAGGACAATGTGCCAGGATTCTCCTCCATCATAGGAAGCTGCCTGCGGACTATAAGAAAGACACTTTTTTAGCAAGATTTTTATTGGTAAAAACTAAATTTAATAGTAAGAAGAATACTGTACATTTATTGAAATAATATGTAATACTATGCACAGCACCAAAGGCTTGTCAGCTTTGTTCTAAAGGCCATTAGAAGATCACAGAACAATTAGAAGAGAAGCTTATGTTATCTATGCATGGGGAAGAGCAGGAAGCCTTGAGAAGCAGGGGCTTGTGGGAAATGTAGTTTCTGCAGTCACGTGGGCAGCACTGAAGAACCAGCAACTTCATACAACTCAGTCAAAATTATGAAGGTGCTGGAGCCAGAAAATTGTGTAAAAAATGTTCTCTTAGCAGGAGAAAATAGCCTAAAATATGCATGTTTTGCTACTTCTTGCTGTATTTTTTACATATGTTTTAGTACAAAATTTGACCCCACTCAGTACTATGGGTGAAATCTTCAGAAAAAATTGTGAAAAAATTGACATCCTGTAGATTTAAATCTGCACCAAATCTACAAGTTAAAAATAAGTAATCTGTGTGTGAGACGTCAAGATTCTCTTTCACTGTTTGCCAGAATTTTTACATGTGATTCCTAATGAAGGGATATAAAAAAAAATAGTGCTTGAAATCAAACTTAACTTATTTCTTTCATCCAAAAAAACCCCCTTATATTGATATTTGTTAACATATTTAATATTTCTTACTAACAGGGTTGCTTGGAAGAATCATTGCAGAGGACAGGATTTGAGCCGATTTACATCAGGGTGCTAAAAAGATTCAATGTATCTCCATATTCATCACAATAACATGTGCACTCAGATGATGTATCTATGTATAACACAATAAACCCTGAATGGCAAAAAAAATGTTTTTTTTTAAATTTTGTGGGGAAGGGAAGGAAATGGAAAGGGAAGAAGGAAGCCAGAAAGATAACACCTTTAACCAAGGCATGATTATTGCTAATTGAAAACTTTTCCCAATACCCCGCCATGATGACTTGAAATACAGTCAACATTGGCAATTTTTGTTGGTCTCTCAGGAGGCTTAATTCATGGTATGCAAATGACAGAAAATTAGCTCCTCCCAGTGGTGGAAAATAACTCTTGCTTCCCTCAACAATCTTAGGCTATGTGCGCACAGTGCGTTTTTCGTGGCGTTTTTGCGCGTTTTTCGGGTGCGTTTTTGGCCTCAAAACTGCATGACTTTGCTTCCCCAGCAAAGTCTATGAGTTTTCATTTTTGCTGTCCGCACACAACTGTTTTTTTAAGCTGCGTTTTTGAACTTGAAAAAAAAATTGGACATGTCAATTCTTTCCTGCGTTTTCTGCGTTTTCCGCCCATGCAATGCATTTGAAAAACGCAGCAAAACGCAGTGATCAAAAACGCAGCAAAACGCAGCCAAAAACGCACCAAATCGCGGTAACAATGCATGCGTTTTATGATGCGTTTTTTCGACGCAGGTGCGTTTTTGTGCGTTTTTAGCGGCCAAAAACGCACAAAAACGCAGCGTCAAAAAAACGCAGCGTGCGCACATAGCCTAATGGTCATTTACACCTGGAGCAGAAAGACAGATATAGAGGGAGGAGCTAGATGCCAACACAGACATAGAGGAGGCAGGAGCTAGAGGCCGACACTGACATAGATGAGGAAGGAGATAGAGGCCGACACATTCTGCTGAACATTCAATAGAACCAACTGTCATCTGTCCTGTGCTCTATAGAATTTTGCTCTGACCTCAGTGGGGCACAGTAAAGTATGGTGCGCAGGATCAAGATGGGGGGCTCCATGAGGATGACATAGGACATATCATTCACGTGAAGCAGGGCTGGATGACAGCGATTTTGGGGGACATAGTAGGCTTCAAGCTAGACCAGCAATGTTTATCAGATCACAGTGTATCAGGGAGTTATAAAAGGTATTTTTTTAGATGCAGGTGGGCTTGGGGATTATATACAGTTTGTTAAACTGCTGAAAAACAAGTGGTAAAGGCTCTGGACAAAGTTTATATTGGGAAACCCTGCTTATAGGTTCTTTTTGTTGCTTGATCTATATTATTTGCTATCCAGGATCTGCAGCTTCTTTTCATTTCAGTTTAGTTTACTTTTGTACATGCCCATGTCCTCATTTTAACATGCCACATTTTCTTTTTCTTATACATTGCATAAAACCTTGTGACGCCCTGGCCTATCAGGTCGTCACAGGGTATTGTGCAATCTGTCCTTATGCACGGATCCACCTCCTTGGTTATGGGTCCATGACCTTTTGGTGTTGCTAAGAGCCAAGCCAATCAAAAATCCTAGAAACACCCTTCACCACACCCATCAGACATGCCATTGGGTAGCCTGAAAGGAATAAGGCTGCCCGCTTGGGGGGTTGGTTTGGGAGGGTCAGGAGTGTAGGAGATGGTGAGAAGTGAAGTGACTCTCGAGAGGAAAGATCACAGGTTAGAAGCTGGGCTGCTCAGTACTAGGTGGCAGACGTTGGTCTGGGCCTGGTAGGAGCTGGAACCCCGGTCGCAGGGGATCGTGTCAAGGGGCACGGAACTGCCGAGGAGGGCAGCCGGCAGCCTTGAGCTATCTCCGGGCAGGGGCCAGGGCCCAACGGGCTACATAGATCCTAGGGTGGGAAGTAGCTTCAAGCATCCCAGTAATTTACCCGACAAGGACGAAGACTTCATGATTAGTTCTCCACCCACTCCAAAATCGGGGTACTAGCGCAACGAGGGGGATAGGACTTTCCCAATACACAGTCCAGAAAATCCAAAGAGTGAACCTGAGAGCAAGCTCACTCCGTTAGCCATACGGGTGAGCGGGACCTGACTAGTTTTCAAGCTACAGGGGCCAACAAGTAAACACAGTGCTAAGGAAAAGGTCACAGGCTAACAGTGATGCTAAGAATTCCGGTTAACAAGTTGTCGGTGTTAGCGTTATTGGACTGAGTGAGTACATAATGACCTATTCCTCCCCAACGGTTCTCCGCTCTTCCCATCACCAAGCCCCGGGGAACTCCCCCCTACCCACGGAGGGGTTAAACACCTGGCTGCCATTCCATCACCACCGGGCGCTTCCAACAGCAGCAGTGGTATCCCACCTTACCCCACACCATGGGTGGCATCATGGACTCTAACCACAAAATCCCCTATAAATACCTCTTTTTATTTCAAGTGTCCGCGTGACCCCTCTCGGGTCCAGAGACCCCTCGAGCAAGCGTGGATCCGGATCCGAGCAGGAGCCCGGCTGCTGGTACTGGGGCGGTACACCTCGGAAATTCTAGCGTCACGAACAGGATCTCGAGCAGGACCCATTTACGTGGGTGACGTGCGCCTTGAAGCTGAAAACAGCGAGTCAAAATTCTTTTCCCTGCTGATTCCACCATTTTCCACCATCTTTTCGTGCCAAAATGCTGTCTTCCCCGAGAAAGAGCGCAAAGTCTAAGCCCCGCCCTTCATCTTGCGTGTGAGGCTGGAACCGGAAGTTCCCAGAGGGCCACAGTGCACGAAAGAGTGTGCAGCAAAAACTGAGGGGGCGTGCCAGAATGTAACCACAGCGGAAGTGGAGCAGGGACACCAGGACTGCGATAATGTTCCTGGACAACGCAGAGGCAAGATGGCGGAGCGGAGCTGGTCACCGGAACGTGCCTTTCCCGGGACCGCAACTTGGATAGAAGAGGAAACCGATCAGCTGTGCAGAAGAATGCGGACGCAGTTCTTGTACATCCTAAGCCACTGGAGGGAAGAGATGAGGAGCCTGGCGGTGGCAGTGCGAACCTGTGAAACCAAAGTCCCACATGAAGAGAGGGTAAGCGGTTACCCAGTCCCTATAGATTGCCAAAATCCGGCCACAGCGGCTGAGCGATCCGGACTGCCCCCGCTCGCAGTGAGCCCCACATCGTCACCTACCCCACCCTCGGAGGACGCCAAGCTGCCCACATTGATCCCGGCAGCGGAACCTTCAGTATCTACAAAGGAAGCTCCAGCTGCAGAAACCCCGGTGCTGTCCCTCGTTCCAGTTACGACAGCAGTCCCCCGAACCCCAGCCAGACCAGACCCGGCTGTATCACCGGGCCCGTCCTCAGAGGCGGAGCACCCAGACCCTGCAACCCCGCCTGCGGAGCAGTCGGTCCTTCTGTCTACAGATGCGGTAGTGGAGCCTAAAGGTCCACCGGTTCCATTGTCGCGTGGCATCCTGACGGCTGTTGGGGCCGCAAGTGTCATCATAAAGCCAGAGCCAGTTAGGGAGCTGAGGCCGGACGCTGATGCCCCCTGCTTGGAACAACAGCCGTGACCACTAACACCAGTAATGACCCCTCCAGACCAATGGCAGTGGGAGATCGTCGCCCGTACTAAAAAGGAAAAAGAGAATCTGAGGAAAGCCACATTTTGTGTCCGAGGGCCACTGAGAAGGGGCCGCATGTGGCACTTTAACCCTGAGAAAGGTTGGGGTTTCCTCAAGGAAGCAGATTTCCAGGATGAGGTGTTTGTGGTTCGAAGAGATGTTGAGCAGCATCTCCCAAGGGATCACCCGGGCAGTAATTTGGAGCCGGGGGAGGTGGTCGCTTATACATGGCACAGGAGCGAGAGGGGCTGGTACGCCCTGGATGTAAAATGGCTCACTAAGATAAATGAGCAAGTGGTGCCATCTGCCGCGGTCGACTACCGGCCTCCCAGTGAGTGGTACAGAGATGAATGTTAAAAAATGCAGAAAGTTATAATGCCGGTAGTTCTACGATGTCATAGAATTGTCAGGTATCGGTGTTTTCGTTAATTATTTTCCCCAGTTTGTTGTTTTTCATCTAGAAATGTTAGCAAATTAATGCTTGAGTAACCAATTACAAATGAATGAAGAAAGTTACCTGATTAACAACCAGATTCTTTTACAGTGTACACCCGGTACATGGACTCCATTAATTTTTATAGTTAGTAAAAATGGACCACGGTCACAGGACTGGCCCAACACAAACTTGTGTATTATAAATAGTTGCACCTCCTGTGCCAACCAGAGTCGTCTAATACCACACCCGGGACCTTCACATGGTCACGGACCCACGGATAGGTTTCCAGGGGGTCAGGTTGTTTGGGTGGTGGGTTACTGGAATCCGGGACATTGGGACTGGACTGTCGCAGGAAGGGACTGCAATGGAGTAGGTTGAGCCTCCGTTACCATTAAAACCGGTAGCGTCCCACCATTGGGAGATGAACTCCTTAGAGTTTAAGTAATGTTTAAGTGAAGTGCCTCCCCTGTGAGGGATGGGAATTGTCAATAAAAATTTCTGTTAACCTTTTTTTTTTTTTACTTTTCTACAGTTTTGAAAAAAAAATAATAAACCTATGGTGTTCTGTATCTTGGGGACGAGCTACGTTTAACCAAGGGGGAATGTGACGCCCTGGCCTATCAGGTCATCACAGGGTATTGTGCAGTCTGCCCTTATGCAGGGTATCCACCTCCTTGGTTACGGGTCCCTGACCTTTTGGTGTTGCTAAGAGCCAAGCCAATCAAAAATCCTAGAAACACTCTGCACCACACCCACAAGATACACCATTGGGTAGCCTGAAGGGAATAGGGCTGCCCGCTTGGGTGTTTGGTTTGGGAGGGTCAGGAGTGTAGGAGACGGTGAGAAGTGAAGTGACTCTCGAGAGGAGAGGTCACAGGTTAGGAGCTGGGCTCCTCAGTACCAGGTGGCAGACGTTGGTCTAGGCCTGGTAAAAGTTGAAACCCCGGTCTCAGGGGATCGTGTCAAGGGGCACGGAACTGCTGAGGAGGGCAGCCAGTGGCCTTGAGCCATCTCCGGGCAGGGGCCAGGGCCCAACGGGGTACGTGGACCCTAGGCTGGGAAGTAGCTTCAAGCGTCCTGGTAATTTACCCGACGAGGGCGAAGACTTCATGATTCGTTCTCCACCCGCTCCAAAATCGGGGTACTAGCGCAATGAGGGGGATAGGACTTTCCCAATACACAGTCCAGAAAATCCGAAGCGTGAACCCTGAGAGCAAGCTCACTCCATTAGCCATACGGGTGAGCGGGACCCGACTAGTTTTAAGCTACAGGGACCAACAAGACAGTGCCAAGGAAAAGGACAAAGGCTAACAAGCAACACCATCGGGTACGGATCCCAGCGTACTCCCTCTCTGCTACAGTGGTGCTAAGAATTCCGGATTACAAGTTGTCATTGTCAGCGTTATTTGACTGAGTGAGTACGCAGTGACCCTTTCCTCCCCAACGTTACTCCCTTCTCCCCATCACCAAGCCCCAGGGCACTCCCCCCTACCGACGGAGGGGTTAAACACCTGGCTGCCATTCCATCGCCACCGGGCGCTTCCAACAGCAGCGGTGGTGTCCCACCTTACCACACACCGTGGGTGGCGTCACAGACTCTAACCACAAAATCCCCTATAAATACCCCTTTTTATTTCGAGTGTCCGCGCGACCCCTCTCGGGTCCGGAGACCCCTCGAGCCACCGCAGATCTGAATCCGAGCAGCAGCCCGGCTGCTGGTTCTGGGGCGGTGCACCCTTGTGTTACGGGCTTGAAGGATTGAAAAGGATATAGTTACTTTTAATCGCAGTCCATTGTGCAGAGATGGAATACTGCAGCTAAATAACCCAGAGGGCAAGGCAGACTCAACAGCTTAAACGATAACCAAAATGGAGCGCAAACTAACCTGCATTATGTTGACTCGCCCACCCCAGGGCTATGGGACACCCGGTACCGGGCCGGACTAGTCCGGGGGTCGTCAGTGGTGGCGGGGCCCGACTCCGTGGCCCTGGTGGGTGTCAGTTTTATATGTGGCTTGGTTAATAAAGTTTGTGTTCGTGACGCCACCTGTGGTATGCGGCTATTAAGCCGCCGCTGCTGTGTAAGGCCTCCGGGGTGATGATATGGCAGCAATGGTGGTACTGCTCCCCACAGGTGAAGCGGTGCCCCGGGGACACTGTTGGTGCTCGTGAGAGTCTATGGTGTGGTGTGGAAAACACGGTGCAGGGCCGACAGGCAATGAAAGAAACAGGCACAAACAACAGTCTCTTTACCTTCTCCTCTTTTACTTCCCAAACGGTTAGTCCTGGGAGACCGTTACAGGTGGTAGAGGGCTCCGGCCGGCCTGGAAGTAACTGAGCTGTCGTTTTGGCCAGATGAGTATGAGGCCTACTCCTGTTCTTTTCCTTGCTGTGATAGGACCCTGCTTTCTGGATTTAGCAATGGCCCTCTTGCTGCTGGGACCGGTGGTACATACCTTTTCCTCTGTGGTAAGCTGCACAGGCCCTCTCTGGTGCTTCTCTGCTGGAGTCCACACCGGGCCCTGATGATGCAGCTGTACCATCGGGCTGTTTATGGGCCAGGTGCTTGCAGCTCTCCTGCCCTTCGGATTCGGCTACCAGGGAGTATTTTAGGCCCTGGTGGCCACAGACTCCGATGTCCGAGTCTCTTCTTTGCCTCTCTGCTCCTCCTGCTTCACTGGGCCAAGCTGCTCCAGCTCTAGGCCCCAGTTCCACAGGACAGCACTACTCTGCGTCTGCTTGCTATCACTTCTCTCTACCGACTGACCACTAACTCCTCCCTCAGGCCAGACTTAAGGAATGCTCCCTGGAACTCCAGGTTCAGAGCTCCCCCTGCTGGTCTGAGGGAGAACTGCGTTGGATGTTACACTTACTGGCCAATAGACCTCCCAATTACCTCCAGGCTCAGCATTAACCCTTTGGAGGGGCAATGCTGTTGTGGCGACCAGGTCCTGGGAGCCACAATGTCACACAGGAGTGTAAACTGAGTCACAATAACCAGTGTTAGGTTAGTTTCACACATCCTTCTATTCGCCGGTCTGGCGGATCCGGCGCACATCAGTACAGTGTATGTAGTGCAATGGCAGCGCAACAAGCTCCAGTCACATGCTGTCATGTGACCAGAGCATATGACCCGGAAGTTGCAGCGCTGCTACTGTACTGGAGTTCACCGGATCCGCCAGACCGGCGAAAAGAAGGATGTGTGAAACTAGCCTTATTTTCACAGAGGTTATGCAAATTAAATGGAGAAGTAGCTGTAAGAAATGTTGACATCACAGAGGTTACGCTAATCAACAACTCAAAAGTGGAAAAGTATGCATATAATAATCTTAAACACGCTATGCTTACAACAGGCTGTGCCTGAAACTACCTGCCTATGCCACCCGTCTAGGATGTGGAGTAACCCTCTCACAGATACAGTGCATGGCACCTACCTAGGTGAGCTGTCTAGAATGTGGCGTAACCCTCTCACAGACTCAGTCCACAATGTAAATGGCAATAGCCTATGTGAGCAGATTATTTTAGAAGGACTGATTACCATGTACAATAAGTGCTCAGGACCCTATAATGGCGGACAGCCTGTCACCCACACCTCCAGACACAAAATAATAACTGCGAACCCATGTGCGCTGGTGGGAGGTTTAAATAAACTTAGCATCGCTGTAAACACTCATGCCCAGTCAGCAAGGACATCACCAGTGGGCCAATCCAGCCGTTCCACATCATCAGGCTTGCTGATGTCAGACCACCAATGAGGCATTGCCACATCACGGACATGCACACAAGCTAGATCCCCTGCACTTAGCCTCAGACAGTGCACTTTTGGCCCGCACATGCACCATGAAGTGTTATGGGAACTTAGAGCCTGACAGCACAGATTCAGCCTGCACATGCACTGTGGAGCCTTTCTTAGACTTAGCTGCAGGATGACACAAAAGCAACTGACCTTCATGTGAGCAAGCTAAGCACTAAGATCAACTTTTAGGCTGAACAGCAACCTCACCAGTTGACTTGGAATAGGAGACCAAAATTCCCAAAGGCACTCAGGATTAGAGTTGAGCACGGTTCGTGGTTCGAGGTTCTCCAGTTCTAGGCTCGAGTGATTTTGGGGCCTGTTCTAGATCGAACTAGAACTCGAGCTTTTTGCAAAAGCTCGATAGTTCTAGAAACGTTCGAGAACGAATCTAGCAGCAAAAAAACAGCTAATTCCTAGCTGGCTTTCCGCTGTAATAGTGTAAGTCACTCTGTGACTCACACTATTATGACATTTCAGTGTATAGTGTGCGGGAACAGCGCATTCAGATCACTGCTGTTTGTATAATGGCTATGATCGCCATTTTTTTTTTTTTTTCCTTGTCTTCCTTCCCTAAGCGCGCGCGTGTAGTAGGGAGGGCCAGCATGTCAGCCAATCCCAGACACACACACAGCTAAGAGGACTTTTAGCCAGAGAAGAAACGGCATGTGTGATAGGATGTCCATGTCACATGTCCCTGCATTATAAAAACGGACATTTTCCTCCAGCACGCCATTATCTGCGTTCTGCGTCCTTGGTGTCAGACATCACTGGCGCAGCTCCGTCCTGAGTCCTATCGCTGATACAGCTGTATGCGCTCCATACACAGCGCTGGACAGCTTAGGGAGAGCACTTTCTATCAGTCCTTTTAAGGGCTCGTACCGGCAGGGTCAGAGCCATAGGTGACAGGTCCTGAAAACAGAGAAAGCGTCTGCGTAGCTAAGGTCAGGGATTTCCTCGCTGCATTTCCCCATTAGGAGGGAATAGAAAGGCAGGCTTCCATTCCTCTACCCAGAGCCCCACAATCCTGGCACTGTACCCTCCTGTCCTCTGCACACTCCAACTCATTATAACTAAGCCATTATACTAGCAAACACTGAGTGTACCTAGTGGCATCCTAAACGTGGCTATTGGACTTCTGTATAGTCCCAGTAGTGCACAGATATTTGCAGCACGTCTGCCTGCATTGCACACTCCAACTCATTATAACTAAGCTATTATACTAGCAAACACTGAGTGTACCTAGTGTCATCCTAAACGTGGCTGTTGGACTTCTGTATAGTCCCAGTAGTGCACAGATATCTGCAGCACGTCTGCCTGCATTGCACACTCAAACTCATTGTTACTAAGCCATTATACTAGCAAACACTGAGTGAACTTAGTGGCATCCTAAACGTGGCTATTGGACTTCTGTATAGTCCCACTAGTGCAAAGATATTTGCAGCACGTCTGCCTGCATTGCACACTCAAACTCATTTGTTACTAAGCCATTATACTAGCAAACACTGAGGAAACTTAGTGGCATCCTAAAAGTGGCTGTTGGACTTCTGTATCGTCCCACTAGTGCAAAGATATTTGCAGCACGTCTGCCTGCATTGCACACTCAAACTCATTGTTACTAAGCCATTATACTAGCAAACACTCAGTGAACCTAGTGGCATCCTAAACGTGGCTGTTGGACTTCTGTATAGTCCCAATAGTGCATAGATATTTGCAGCACGTCTGCCTGCATTGCACACTCAAACTCATTGTTACTAAGCCATTATACTAGCAAACACTCAGTGAACCTAGTGGCATCCTAAACGTGGCTGTTGGACTTCTTTATCGTCCCACTAGTGCAAAGATATTTGCAGCACGTCTGCCTGCATTGCACACTCAAACTCATTGTTACTAAGCCATTATACTAGCAAACACTCAGTGAACCTAGTGGCATCCTAAACGTGGCTGTTGGACTTCTGTATAGCCCCAGTAGTGCACAGATATTTGCAGCACATCTGCCTGCATTGCACACTCAAACTCATTGTTACTAAGCCATTATACTAGCAAACACTCAGTGAACCCAGTGGCATCCTAAACGTGGCTGTTGGACTTCTGTATAGCCCCAGTAGTGCACAGATATTTGCAGCACGTCTGCCTGCATTGCACACTCAAACTCATTGTTACTAAGCCATTATACTAGCAAACACTCAGTGAACCTAGTGGCATCCTAAACGTGGCTGTTGGACTTCTGTATAGCCCCAGTAGTGCACAGATATTTGCAGCACATCTGCCTGCATTGCACACTCAAACTCATTGTTACTAAGCCATTATACTAGCAAACACTCAGTGAACCTAGTGGCATCCTAAACGTGGCTGTTGGACTTCTGTATAGTCCCACTAGTGCAAAGATATTTGCAGCACGTCTGCCTGCATTGCACACTCAAACTCATTGTTACTAAGCCATTATACTAGCAAACACTCAGTGAACCTAGTGGCATCCTAAACGTGGCTGTTGGACTTCTGTATAGTCCCACTAGTGCAAAGATATTTGCAGCACGTCTGCCTGCATTGCACACTCAAATTCACTGTTACTAAGCCATTATACTAGCAAACACTCAGTGAACCTAGTGGCATCTTAAACGTGGCTGTTTACTTCTGTATAGTCCCAGTAGTGCACAGATATTTGCAGCACATCTGCCTGCATTGCACACTCAAACTCATTGTTACTAAGCCATTATACTAGCAAACACTGAGTGAACTTAGTGGCATCCTAAACGTGGCTATTGGACTTCTGTATAGTCCCACTAGTGCATAGATATTTGCAGCACGTCTGCCTGCATTGCACACTCAAACTCACTTGTTACTAAGCCATTATACTAGCAAACACTGAGGAAACTTAGTGGCATCCTAAAAGTGGCTGTTGGACTTCTGTATCAACCCAATAGTGCACAGATATTTGCAGCACGTCTGCCTGCATTGCACACTCAAACTCATTGTTACTAAGCCATTATACTAGCAAACACTCAGTGAACCTAGTGGCATCCTAAACGTGGCTGTTGGACTTCTGTATCGTCCCACTAGTGCAAAGATATTTGCAGCACATCTGCCTGCATTGCACACTCAAACTCATTGTTACTAAGCCATTATACTAGCAAACACTCAGTGAAACTAGTGGCATCCTAAACGTGGCTGTTGGACTTCTGTATCGTCCCACTAGTGCAAAGATATTTGCAGCACATCTGCCTGCATTGCACACTCAAACTCATTGTTACTAAGCCATTATACTAGCAAACACTGAGTGAACTTAGTGGCATCCTAAACGTGGCTATTGGACTTCTGTATAGTCCCACTAGTGCAAAGATATTTGCAGCACGTCTGCCTGCATTGCACACTCAAACTCATTTGTTACTAAGCCATTATACTAGCAAACACTGAGGAAACTTAGTGGCATCCTAAAAGTGGCTGTTGGACTTCTGTATCAACCCAATAGTGCAAAGATATTTGCAGCACGTCTGCCTGCATTGCACACTCAAACTCATTGTTACTAAGCCATTATACTAGCAAACACTCAGTGAACCTAGTGGCATCCTAAACGTGGCTGTTGGACTTCTGTATAGTCCCAGTAGTGCACAGATATTTGCAGCACATCTGCCTGCATTGCATACTCAAACTCATTGTTACTAAGCCATTATACTAGCAAACACTCAGTGAACCTAGTGGCATCCTAAACGTGGCTGTTGGACTTCTGTATCATCCCACTAGTGCAAAGATATTTGCAGCACGTCTGCCTGCATTGCACACTCAAACTCATTGTTAATAAGCCATTATACTAGCAAACACTCAGTGAACCTAGTGGCATCCTAAACGTGGCTGTTGGACTTCTGTATAGTCCCACTAGTGCAAAGATATTTGCAGCACGTCTGCCTGCATTGCACACTCAAACTCATTGTTACTAAGCCATTATACTAGCAAACACTCAATGAACCTAGTGGCATCCTAAACGTGGCTGTTGGACTTCTGTATAGCCCCAGTAGTGCACAGATATTTGCAGCACATCTGCCTGCATTGCACACTCAAACTCATTGTTACTAAGCCATTATACTAGCAAACACTCAGTGAACCTAGTGGCATCCTAAACGTGGCTGTTGGACTTCTGTATAGTCCCACTAGTGCAAAGATATTTGCAGCACGTCTGCCTGCATTGCACACTCAAACTCATTGTTACTAAGCCATTATACTAGCAAACACTCAGTGAACCTAGTGGCATCCTAAACGTGGCTGTTGGACTTCTGTATAGCCACAGTAGTGCACAGATATTTGCAGCACATCTGCCTGCATTGCACACTCAAACTCATTGTTACTAAGCCATTATATTAGCAAACACTCAGTGAACCTAGTGGCATCCTAAACGTGGCTGTTGGACTTCTTTATCGTCCCACTAGTGCAAAGATATTTGCAGCACGTCTGCCTGCATTGCACACTCAAACTCATTGTTACTAAGCCATTATACTAGCAAACACTCAGTGAACCTAGTGGCATCCTAAACGTGGCTGTTGGACTTCTGTATAGTCACACTAGTGCAAAGATATTTGCAGCACGTCTGCCAGCATTGCACACTCAAATTCACTGTTACTAAGCCATTATACTAGCAAACACTCAGTGAACCTAGTGGCATCCTAAACGTGGCTGTTGGACTTCTGTATAGTCCCAGTAGTGCACAGATATTTGCAGCACATCTGCCTGCATTGCACACTCAAACTCATTGTTACTAAGCCATTATACTAGCAAACACTCAGTGAACCTAGTGGCATCCTAAACGTGGCTGTTGGACTTCTGTATCGTCCCACTAGTGCAAAGATATTTGCAGCACGTCTGCCTGCATTGCACACTCAAACTCATTGTTACTAAGCCATTATACTAGCAAACACTCAGTGAACCTAGTGGCATCCTAAACTTGGCTGTTGGACTTCTGTATCGTCCCACTAGTGCAAAGATATTTGCAGCACATCTGCCTGCATTGCACACTCAAACTCATTGTTACTAAGCCATTATACTAGCAAACACTGAGTCAACTTAGTGGCATCCTAAACGTGGCTATTGGACTTCTGTATAGTCCCACTAGTGCAAAGATATTTGCAGCACGTCTGCCTGCATTGCACACTCAAACTCATTTGTTACTAAGCCATTATACTAGCAAACACTGAGGAAACTTAGTGGCATCCTAAAAGTGGCTGTTGGACTTCTGTATCAACCCAATAGTGCACAGATATTTGCAGCACGTCTGCCTGTATTGCACACTCAAACTCATTGTTACTAAGCCATTATACTAGCAAACACTCAGTGAACCTAGTGGCATCCTAAACGTGGCTGTTGGACTTCTGTATCGTCCCACTAGTGCAAAGATATTTGCAGCACGTCTGCCTGCATTGCACACTCAAACTCATTGTTACTAAGCCATTATACTAGCAAACACTCAGTGAACCTAGTGGCATCCTAATCGTGGCTGTTGGACTTCTGTATAGTCCCACTAGTGCAAAGATATTTGCAGCACTTCTGCCTGCATTGCACACTCAAACTCATTGTTACTAAGCCATTATACTAGCAAACACTCAGTGAACCTAGTGGCATCCTAAACGTGGCTGTTGGACTTCTGTATAGCCCCAGTAGTGCACAGATATTTGCAGCACATCTGCCTGCATTGCACACTCAAACTCATTGTTACTAAGCCATTATACTAGAAAACACTCAGTGAACCTAGTGGCATCCTAAACGTGGCTGTTGGACTTCTTTATCGTCCCACTAGTGCAAAGATATTTGCAGCACGTCTGCCTGCATTGCACACTCAAACTCATTGTTACTAAGCCATTATACTAGCAAACACTCAGTGAACCTAGTGGCATCCTAAACGTGGCTGTTGGACTTCTGTATCGTCCCACTAGTGCAAAGATATTTGCAGCACATCTGCCTGCATTGCACACTCAAACTCATTGTTACTAAGCCATTATACTAGCAAACACTGAGTGAACTTAGTGGCATCCTAAACGTGGCTATTGGACTTCTGTATAGTCCCACTAGTGCAAAGATATTTGCAGCACGTCTGCCTGCATTGCACACTCAAACTCATTTGTTACTAAGCCATTATACTAGCAAACACTGAGGAAACTTAGTGGCATCCTAAAAGTGGCTGTTGGACTTCTGTATCAACCCAATAGTGCACAGATATTTGCAGCACGTCTGCCTGCATTGCACACTCAAACTCATTGTTACTAAGCCATTATACTAGCAAACACTCAGTGAACCTAGTGGCATCCTAAACGTGGCTGTTGGACTTCTGTATAGTCCCAGTAGTGCACAGATATTTGCAGCACATCTGCCTGCATTGCACACTCAAACTCATTGTTACTAAGCCATTATACTAGCAAACACTCAGTGAACCTAATGGCATCCTAAACGTGGCTGTTGGACTTCTGTATAGTCCCAGTAGTGCACAGATATTTGCAGCACATCTGTCTGCATTGCACACTCAAACTCATTGTTACTAAGCCATTATACTAGCAAACACTCAGTGAACCTAGTGGCATCCTAAACGTGGCTGTTGGACTTCTGTATCGTCCCACTAGTGCAAAGATATTTGCAGCACGTCTGCCTGCATTGCACACTCAAACTCATTGTTACTAAGCCATTATACTAGCAAACATTGAGTGAACCTAGTGGCATCCTAAACGTGACTATTGGACTTCTGTATAGTCCCACTAGTGCAAAGATATTTGCAGCACGTCTGCCTGCATTGCACACTCAAACTCATTTGTTACTAAGCCATTATACTAGCAAACACTGAGGAAACATAGTGGCATCCTAAAAGTGGCTGTTGGACTTCTGTATCGTCCCAATAGTGCACAGATATTTGCAGCACGTCTGCCTGCATTGCACACTCAATCTCACTGTTACTAAGCCATTATACTAGCAAACGCTCAGTGAACCTAGTGGCATCCTAAACGTGGCTGTTGGACTTCTGTATCGTCCCACTAGTGCAAAGATATTTGCAGCACGTCTGCCTGCATTGCACACTCAAACTCATTGTTACTAAGCCATTATACTAGCAAACACTCAGTGAACCTAGTGGCATCCTAAACGTGGCTGTTGGACTTCTGTATAGTCCCAGTAGTGCACAGATATTTGCAGCACGTCTGCCTGCATTGCACACTCAAACTCATTGTTACTAAGCCATTATACTAGCAAACACTCAGTGAACCTAGTGGCATCCTAAACGTGGCTGTTGGACTTCTGTATCGTCCCACTAGTGCAAAGATATTTGCAGCACGTCTGCCTGCATTGCACACTCAAACTCATTGTTACTAAGCCATTATACTAGCAAACACTCAGTGAACCTAGTGGCATCCTAAATGTGGCTGTTGGACTTCTGTATAGTCCCACTAGTGCAAAGATACTTGCAGCACGTCTGCCTGCATTGCACACTCAAACTCATTGTTACTTAGCCATTATACTAGCAAACACTCAGTGAACCTAGTGGCATCCTAAACGTGGCTGTTGGACTTCTGTATAGTCCCAGTAGTGCACAGATATTTGCAGCACATCTGCCTGCATTGCACACTCAAACTCATTGTTACTAAGCCATTATACTAGCAAACACTCAGTGAACCTAGTGGCATCCTAAACGTGGCTGTTGGACTTCTGTATCGTCCCACTGGTGCAAAGATTTTTGCAGCACGTCTGCCTGCATTGCACACTCAAACTCATTGTTACTAAGCCATTATACTAGCAAACACTCAGTGAACCTAGTGGCATCCTAAACGTGGCTGTTGGACTTCTGTATAGTCCCAGTAGTGCACAGATATTTGGAGCACATCTGCCTGCATTGCACACTCAAACTCATTGTTACTAATACATTATAATACCAAAAATTGAGTAAACGTAGTAGCATACAAGAAGTGGCTGTTGTACTCCATTAGTGCCCCACTGGTGCCAAGCTATGTGCAGCACCTCTGCAGGACACCCCCCTGCTCTGTTTTTAATAAGCTATAATGGTAGCAAAAAATACTGCCATTTAGTGGCATCATAGAACTGTCTGTTGTATTCCATTAGTGCCCCACTGGTGCCAAGCTATGTGCAGCACTTCTGCATGACACCCTCCTGCTCTGTTTTTAATAAGCTATAATGATAGCAAAAAATACTGCCATTTAGTGGCATACAAAAAGTGGCTGTTGGACTTCTGTATTGTCCCACTAGTGCAAAGATATTAGCAGCACGTCTGCCTGCATTGCACACTCAAACTCATTGTTACTAATACATTATAATACCAAAAATTGAGTAAACTTAGTGGCATACAAGAAGTGGCTGTTGTACTCCATTAGTGCCCCACTGGTGCCAAGCTGTGTGAAGCACCTCTGCATGACACCCTCCTGCTCTGTTTTTAATAAGCTATAATGATAGCAAAAAAAATGCTGCCATTTGGTGGCATACAAGAACTGGCTGTTGTATTTCATTATTGTCCCACTGGTGCCAAGCTATTTCTAGCACCTCTGCATGACACCCTCCTGCTCTGTTTTTAATAAGCTATAATGATAGCAAAAAATATTGCAACTTAGTGGCATACAAAAAATGGCTGTAGGACTCCTTTATTGTGCCACTGGTGCCAAGCAATCTCAAGCACCTCTGCATTCTACCCTCATGCACATTTTGCTATGCTAATTTTATAGCAAACTCAGGGAATTCCTTGCTGCATTTGATCATTAGGAGGGATAGAAAGTGAGTCTTCTTTTACTGTCCTGGTACCCACAGAACACGGCCACTGTACCCATCTGTCCACTTTTGCCACGCTATTTAATTTGCCCAAAGAGCTGACTCTTTTTCTGTCATCCTAAAATTGTCTGGAATACTAAGTTAGTGTTCCTTTGCTGCCAAGCAAGGTACAACACATGTGCATTCTACACTCCTTTCCATTTCTGGAATGCAATTATTAACTGCAGGTAGTCCAGCCAAACTGTGACGAAGGTGCAGGCGTGGATATAATGTAGCCTGCATCCAATGATGGTTCTCTCGATGTCTGAAAGCTCAACAATACCTTCTGTTTCCACTTCCAAAACAAGTGATGACCTGCCAATCACACTCCCTGTTGCGGGTAAAGGAGTGGAAGTTCAGTGTGAAAAACCATGTGTGACTGCTGTCCCCACAGTCACAGAGGATGAAGAGCACGCAGATGCACTTGATGGGGCAGGCAGTGGTTGCACAGGCACGCTAGGCCGCATTGTAGCACAGTGAAATTCACATTGCGACTTATGTTTCATTTTAAGTCGTGTACAGGGTGGGCTCCCCAGTATGCAGCAAAACCAGGCAACAGGAAAAGGACTCTAGGCAGTTGGGTTGATAAATGATTGTTTAACTTTACCAAAACAAACAATAAGAACCATGCATACAATTTAAATAATTGAACAATCTATTCTGTTGCCTACTACCTGCTAATCCCTCTGCGTAGCAGTAATTGTGTGTTTGTGCGTGTGTGTGTGCGTGTGTGCAAACACGACTTACCAGTGTCGCATCACAAGAGCTTCCAAGTTATCTACCTAAACATAGACAAAACACATTACCCCCCCCCTGAATACCCTTGTTAGCTGAAGCCTCACAAATAAGGCAGATGATAGCAGTGTGAATGCAAACCACACAGCTCTGCAACACAGTCATGGAAATCTTGAAAAGCAACAGTCAATGCAAACATGTATCGCTGTCCCTCTATGATTTAAACTGTACGTGACAATTTGACAGTGCAGAGGCAGCAAGTCTTATTGTCTATATAGTCGGCCTACCCAGAACAGATATGTGTTTTGCTAATAAAACAAAGTGTTGCGTGCCCGCATTATTGTCTGGGCACAGCCTACCGTACCCGGGTACTGTGATGTCCAGTTGCCAGAAATACAGACTTTACGCTCCTCTCACGGTAAACAGTATAGACAGCACCGTAAGAATGTTGATCTGTGGCACAGGATGCTGCTCACTGACGTTACAGTGCTCATCATCAAAGTACAACACAACTCCCCTCACAATTGAACAAACTGTTTCCGCGGTGGCTCCTTGCTGTAACACACACCTTTAGCTTTTCCTTCTGTTCATAGACAGCATCTCCAAGTCCACACCCGAAGAGCAATTTTATATTGCTATAGTGACCAAAGGCAGATCCAGAAAAACAGCAGCCCCTTGTGTGTAGTCTGCAACAATGCATGCAATGAACGGCAAATAAGCATATTGCGTTGACAGTTGCTAAAGCTGAGCAATACACCTTCACGCTGTCAATTCATATCCATGTGATAATTTATGGAGTAAGTACTCAAAAGTGTGAGTTTTTGCCTTCTACTTACAGATTGTTGACAAATCTTACAGATTCCATGACTTGGGTGATCCTTTGCGATGTCCAAAAATTCACAGGCTCGGCAAGGCTTACAGCCCATGCGACCTGCATAGCCAACACGACTTCTGCTCAGAGTCAAAGTTGTGGTCCAGGATTCAGTTGTTGACGTGCTTCCAGTACTTTGTCTCTGGCCAGGAAGACGCAACGTAACCTCGTCGTCAGTAGCATCCTCCTCCACCTCCTCTGCTGACCTCATCGACTGGCTGACTTTGGTTTGACAGTAAGTGTGGTCTCCAACCTCATCAATAACCCTGTGTGTTTTCATTCCCCTCATCCTGAGTCCTCCGAGACAACCTCTTCCTGCCCTGACCGAATAGTAAAGTTGTCATTCCAATCAGGTATCTGTGCTCCTCATCATGTTCCACATTGTCTCCACCAGGAGGATTTACTTTTTGGAAATGAGGGTGTAGATTAGGCTCAGCACCTTCTTCATTGGGGCCTGGATCCCACTCACAAAGCTTCTGGCCATCTGCGCAGATCATTTCCCCTGTCTCATGGAACTCGCTACCTCAACACGTCAGATTATCTGCTACACCCGCAAGCTTCAAACTGAATCTGAAAACTCATCTGTTCAGAAATGACTATAACCTTCAATGACACCACCACCATACGTACTTGACGCTCAACCTAAACCACTCCTACTGTCTCCTCCCAAAAATCCTTTAGAATGTAATCCCGCAAGGGCAGGGCCCTCTTCCCTCTGTACCAGTCTGTCTATAGTTACTTGTATATGTATTCTGTATGTAACCCCCTTCTCATGTACAGCACCATGGAATCAATGGTGCTCTATAAATCAATAATAATAAAAATAATAATAACTTCCTTGTCTGTACTCATTGCAGCTTTGGAGCAGACCTCTGATTCCCAGGCTATAGTGCGACTGAACAGCTATGCAAACTCAACCATCTCTGTCACCCCATACTCAGCAGGGCTGGTGGAAACTTGAGAGCTGTTAGGAAGCAAGTGCGATTGGATTGAGACCACAGAGGAATGGAGTATTTGGGATCTTGAAATTGGGGTGGAGGAGAGGCTACTATATGGAGCACTTCAGATCTATTGAAGCAGCTGCTGTTTTGGCCTCATCTACATTTGTTAGCGATGGTCGTGTCCATGAAAAAAGGGATCATATCAGATTATCCATGGGAAGAAGTACACCTGTTCTTTTGGATGGTATTTGTTGTTACAAAACCTGTAACCTGAAGCCTGCTGCGATTTCATTTGCGCCCAGGCGTCAGCTGCCATTTAGGGCTGTGCCTTGGGTTGTCCAGCTGGCTGCTTTCTCCTCCACGTCTAAGTGTGGAGAGGCAGCTAGTGCGCATGCGTGTGCCGATTTACCCCAGCCGCAGCCTATCTACAGTGTTTCGCCTAGTGAGTATGCTCAGCCTGACTGTGCCATTGCTGAGGCTAAGTTTTCATTTCGGGATACAGCGCACGCTCCCACACTTAGTGCGAAAAGTCTCTTTGCACAGGTACTTGCACTCCGTGCCGGGTCTAGGTCCTGTGTTGTGCCTAGACACCATAAAGCTGATAGTCTTTTTTCAGACACTGTATTTCATGCTACTGAGCATGCTCAGGCACTTACTGCATCAGAGACTATGTCCGGTAATGAACTCTTTGGCCCTGCCCCTGATGTGGGGGTCCCATATAGACCACAGGGCATCAGGTGTCCTGACAATGTGGCCAGGCCACTCCCAAATGGCTTGCAGAGGCCCGCCCCTATGACTTGTCACCGCATTATTGATGGTCAGACGATGACTGGTGAGGTGTTTGGGTCATGGCAGCCATGAGGTCATCATTGAAGTTGCGGTTCCAAATAGGACGCTAGTTATGCCACTCATGACGTATCACTCTGCTTTTGTCTCCAGGAGGTGCATTGTGTTCCACCCTGGTTTGGGGCGGACCCAGGTTATAAAAGGGGCTGGAGACAACAAGGAGGTGCGCAGTCTTCTATTATGCTCCGAAAGAGCACACCTCCATGTGTTGAACCCATTGCGGCTTTAGGCCAGAGGCAGGCAGGGATAGGGCGTCGATGCAGGCCGCCACCACAGTTGGTAACGCAGAACGGTTAAGACCAGCTCCTGTCCTTCAAGTCCTGCTTGTGCAGCCCAGTGGCATTAACAGGCCTGCTGCTGCTGATGCGCCTGCTGTCCACAGGTGTGGCCCCAATGCACACGGTCAGCGTACTGAATGGCCCCTGTGATGTTAACAGGGAGTTCCTGGGCTGGGTGGGCGTGTGGACCCTGTGACGCTAACAGGGCTCCCAGTCTCAAGATCCGAGTGGCGTCTAACTTGGTTCAGGCTACTATTAGTTTCATAGCCACACAGCTCTGTATCCTCCACCGAACCTTCCAGTTGCCAACCTCTCCTTTTCCATCTGGGAGCACGGTGGACACTGACTGCTGATGGGGATATATACCTTTATCTTTCTTTTCTTATTAATTTTCGTTATATAGCGGTAACATAGTATATACCACCTTATCCAAATCTGCCAGTCCCACCGTAACAGATGGTGTTTCTTCATCAAATGTTACTTTTGCTTAACCACCAAACCCACGGACACAAACTTTTTTACCCTTTCCAACACACCTGTTCCCCTTTCCACCAGCATCTGTCCTTTTTCAACTCAGTTTGTATATGACCAAAAATGCAACTCTGCAGAGACACCGTACTCAACGCCGTCTCAGCACAGCAGCCAGCCCTCGGTCCCTCAGATGTGGACAAGTAAGATCATTTCCTCCTATCGATGAAAAAGCATTGAGATTCACTCTGTGCACCCTGGTGTTTAGTGGAAAAGCAGATGTAAGATTGCGTAACACCTTCTGCTGATACTCCTGCATACGTGCGTCCCTTTCTATGGCAGGAGTTATTTCGCAAAATTTTGTGTTGTACTAGGGATCTAACAGTGTGGCAACCCAGTAGTCAGCATGACTTGGAATTCATACAATCCGAGGGTCATGTTGTAGGTAGTGCAGCAAGAAGACGCTCATGTGTCTTGTGCATCCAGGAGGACCAAGTCCTTGGTGTGTTGGTGGCAGAGAGGTGAGAATCGTGCCTCCTTCCTCTGCCCTCTCCCCCCCACCTCGCACAACCGAAATGTGAGCAAGCTCTCACTCATCTGCTGAGTCTTCCATGCCCATCGCCAGTTCGTCCTCCATTTCTTCATGGCTCCTGCACCTTCCTCAACATTTTTTGCTGATACTATGTGCCCTTGTTAATCCCTATCCCCCACCATAACTGCTGCCTAGGTGCCGCTTACCGTATGGACCTTGTAGATCTTATTATCCCTTCTGCATATGACTCCTCCTGTACTTCCTCACCTTCCTCTTGGACCAATACCTGACTCCGAATAATGCTTACAGTGTGCTCCATCATGTAGATGACCAGAATTGTCACGATGAGAATGGCATTGCCAGTGCTAAACATCTTCGTCGACATTTGTAAACTGTGTAGAAGGGTGCATAGGTCCTTGATCTGACACCACTCCAGCAGCGTGATCTGCACCACCTCTGGATCAAGTTAGCCCAGGGTATACGTCATACCGTATTTCAGCAGGGCTCTGCGGTGCTGCCACACACGCTGCAACATGTGCAGATTCCAATTCCTGCGTGTCGGAACATCGCATTTCCGGCGTTTAACTGCCAGACCCTAAGACTTCCGGAGCGATGAAAGTTGTTGAGCTGCTGGGTGCGAAGGATGAAAGTGAGCACATAGCAGTGTGCCCGCTGCACAAGGCCATGTAGGCCGGGATGGTATTTTAAAAATTGCTGGAGAATCAGATTCAACACGTGAGCCATACAAGGCCCGTGTGTCACATTGCCCTGATGAAGGGCCGCAGACAGGTTTGCATCATTGCCGCACACGGCTGTTAAGTCACCAACGTAGTCCACTCAATCAATTTGTACTCTGGTCCCAATGGGAAGACACCACACCCTTTTTTAGGCCCCTCCTGTCTGCAGACCACTGCCAGACAAAGCTATGAACCTCTTGTTACTGTTACCCCCAGTTCAGTTTTATGAGTTTGTGTGCTTGTTACCTGACTACGTTTCCTGCTTGCTGTTTATGTACCTTGTTGGCCGATCCGCATTTCACCTCTGCTTGTTTTCTGATTAAGTCCTGGCCATCCCATTCAGTTCCTCTTCCTCAATTAATGTTTTTGACCCTGCATGACTACTATTCTCTGGAACTGCAGCCTTCCACAGGTATTGATCAACTTGGGCCCTGTGTAATTCCAAATCACTGTATAGGGGTTAAAGGGTTTCAGGGTTCTTGGTGTCCAGCTTGGTGAGTGGCTTGCCTCTAGCCTATCCTTTACAGCCCATCTGAGTGTGTCGATCCAGGCAGGCGTTACACCGTGCCCTCTGCAGAAGGCCATGTAGGCCGGGATAGTGTTTTAAAAATTGCTGGACAACCAGGTTCAACACGTGAGCCATACAAGGCACGTGTGTCACATTGCCCTGAAGAAGGGTCGCAGACTGGTTTGCATCATTGTCGCACCCGACCTTCCCTGACTGCTGGTTGAGTGGAGACAACCATTGATGAAACTCGGTCTCACTCTCCAGAGCTAACCATCCACAATTCCTCAGCGGTGTCTCACATTTCCCCTACATTTCAAAGTAAACATTTGACCGCCTGATGGGCTTGAGCTCTGCTACCAGCATAGTAAGGAGGTGTGTGGGATTACTTGGGCGCAGTTACAAGGAAGGGTGGCCTGACCACACAGGGTTTGGGCCGAGGTGGAGGACCCACACGAGGTTGAGGAGGCAGAAGCAGTGGAGGAACTTGTACATACAGAGGAAGGATTGACACACAAGTCGTGGGGACGGCAAGACTTGTACAGCAAACCCTTCTCCATCTCTCACCATAGTTACCCAGTGCCCAGTCAGCAACATGTAACTCCCCTGTCCAAGCTTACTGGCCCAAGTATCTGTGTTGAAATGCACCCTGTCACACACAGAGTTTCTCAAGGAAGCAGTGAGGTTGTGTGCGACCTACTGTGGTAGCGCGGGCACGCCTTTCTTGGAGAAGGAGTGACGACTGGCCATCGGCTCTTGGGGCACTGCAATGGGCATAAGGTCTCAAAAATCCTCAGTCTCAAAAGGGTGTAAAGGCAGCCTTTCTGCTGCCAACAAGTTGCAGATGATGAAACTCAACCTCTTAGGCATGTCATGCCCTTCGAAAATCATGTAAAACACAGCGAGGGGACTCCAACCACAGTCTCCCTCGTTGCCACTAATTGGGCAACACACACCCCACTTGACTGGCATCACTTGACCCCCCTTTTGAAAAAGAAAAAGATGCTTTGCATGAAGCACTCTCAAAAATACGCGTGCCTTTCCCGTCCCCTGGCTGACCCAGGGGAAGAAAAGTCCTCTGAGAGCCATGACTTGTTCATCTTGGTTCTTTTAGAAACACAGCGAGGGGACTCCAACCACAGTCTCCCTCGTTGCCACTAATTGGGCCACACACACCCCACTTGACTGGCATCAGTTGAGCCCCCTTTTGAAAATGAAAAAGATGCTTTGCATGAAGCACTCTCAAAAATACGCGTGCCTTTCCCGTCCCCTGGCTGACCCAGGGGAAGAAAAGTCCTCTACGAGCCATGACTTGTTCATCTTGGTTCTTTTAGAAACACAGCGAGGGGACTCCAACCACAGTCTCCCTCGTTGCCACTAATTGGGCCACACACACCCCACTTGACTGACATCAGTTGATGCCCCTTTTCAAAATGAAAAAGATGCTTTGCATGAAGCACTCTCAAAAATACGCGTGCCTTTCCCGTCCCCTGGCTGACCCAGGGGAAGAAAAGTCCTCTGAGAGCCATGACTTGTTCATCTTGGTTCTTTTAGAAACACAGCAAGGGGACTCCAACCACAGTCTCCCTCGTTGCCACTAATTGGGCCACACACACCCCACTTGACTGACATCAGTTGATGCCCCTTTTCAAAATGAAAAAGATGCTTTGCATGAAGCACTCTCAAAAATACGCGTGCCTTTCCCGTCCCCTGGCTGACCCAGGGGAAGAAAAGTCCTCTGAGAGCCATGACTTGTTCATCTTGGTTCTTTTAGAAACACAGCGAGGGGACTCCAACCACAGTCTCCCTCGTTGCCACTAATTGGGCCACACACACCCCACTTGACTGACATCAGTTGATGCCCCTTTTCAAAATGAAAAAGATGCTTTGCATGAAGCACTCTCAAAAATACGCGTGCTTTTCCCGTCCCCTGGCTGACCCAGGGGAAGAAAAGTCCTCTGAGAGCCATGTCCACATTGTCAGTGGACAGACGCGTGTGCTTATCTACCAGCAGACCCCCAGCAGCACTGAAGACAGGTTCCGAGAGAACGCTGGCTGCAGGACACGACAAGATCCCCAAGGCGTACGTGGCAATCAAAGGCAATTTATCCAGATTGGAAGCCTAAAATGAGCAGGGCTCAAGTTGCACAGTAATGGCATCGATGTTTCCTTGCATATACTCATATATCTGTGTGTCCTCCTCTTTTGCCTTGTCCAGCTCTTTTGTTTTCGCATGAGTATATGTCCTTGTCACTTTCCCATGTGTTTGTGTTGTGTTGTGAGATGTTTGTCACCTTTTGGACACCTTTGAGGGTGTTTTCTAGGTGTTTTTATGTGTTTGTGATTGCCTGCCATTGTTTCCTATGCGGTTCGAGTTCGGTTCGTCGAACGTTCGACGAACCGAACTCGAACGAGACTTCCGTTCGACGAACCGACCTCGAGCCGAACCGCGACCGGTTCGCTCATCTCTACTCAGGATCTAACCTGTTCTGCAAGGGAACCCCAATGCATAACACCTTTCTTTTTGATTTAAAAGGTTTGTTGGCTCACAACATGTTCATAGAGTTTCTTGTGATAGGTCAGCAATTCAGCAATTTCAGATCAGTGGGGATTTGACATCCAGCAGCCTAGCTAATCAGTAGTTATTTACTCTTGCAGTGGCTGAACATAAACTCTTTGGGCAGAGCAGCAGAGCTACAAAGCGCAACCTCAATAAATGTATAAAAACTCATACAAATTATATAGAGTTAATAGCCAAACCAATGAGAAAACATTAAATCTTTATTGAAAGAATTTTTAATAACACAATAAAAAGGTATACAGGGGATCTGCCAAAAACATTTGTGGTGCCCCTGAGGCTCCAGTTGCCACAATGGTACTGCACCTCAGCCAGAAGTGTGGTATCCCATTCCCGGGTAAGGAGGGGATCACAAATCAGTATACACAAACACAGACACTCTTTATTTAGCAACACTCCATCAGACTGTGGTTAGGGCAAGTTGCACCTTTGATGTCGCCATAGGAACACACAGTCTGAAACCAGCCTGGGGGTGGAGTCGAGTTAGTGGGAGCAGAACGTAGAATTTTAGTCAGTTAGGAAGAGCACGCAGAGGAGAGCGGTCCTGGGGATGAGGACTGGATCAGCTCGTCCTAAGATCCTAGGAAAGAAGGGGTCCTAGACCCACCGGAAGTGCGCCAGACACTCGTGGCTCTATTCCACGCCGGTATTTCGGTTTAGAGGAGTTTGGCCGCATAGGGGACTGGCCCCTCCACTAGTGGAGAACTACAAGACTCAGCTAGCAAACCAGAGGTTAAGGCTACTGCAAGTACTGGAGTCATATCTGTGACGCCCTAGTAAAACCAGGTAGTTAATCCTCCTTGGCAGCTACACAATCCCCACACAGATGTACATCAGCCAATCAGGGCCCTACTCACCCCCTCCCCAGGAAAAGGGAGGGGGCGAGAGGAGCTAAGGAAGTGACAGAGCAGAATTCAAGTCAGTTGTTGTGCTGTAGACAGTGGAAAGCTGACAGGGGAAACTTGCAGCTCCCCAGAGAAAGTGTTAGCCGGGGTTATAGCCCTGGACTACCAAACTAGGTGGCTGTGAGGGCCACAGGTGGCAGAGATCCGACAGTGGGGAACCTGAGGTGACCGGGACAGGGTTGTAGCCCGCCGGTGCTGGGAGAGGGACCCAATCCGGAGACCATTCAAACGGACTAGTCCAGACAAGAGAGAGACAGACAGAGTATGGAAGGAAGGGCCCCTGGCTGTACATCTGGGTGTGGGACCCGAAGACACCTGCCAACGGTGACCGGCCATTTGGCAAGTTGGTTTACAAAGGACTGTGTTCTCTGACCACACACATCAGCCTAGCTTCATCCAACACAAAGACAACCGAACTGTGAGTTTTCTGCTCCCTGCACTCCCTGCCACCACCACAAATCCCAATTGGGCCCCAGGACTACAACTCCCCTACCCGTGCAGGAGATCCCACCTTGCTGTCCCATACCATCAGTCCCTGGCACGGTCCCCAGAGGCAGCGGCGGTGCCACCATCTCATCACCGCAACCCACGGGTGGCATCACAGACAATCCCCCTTTACATATTCCCCTTTTGTTGTGGAGCCTGGGATCACAGACCGGGTCACGCCACCATGATACCTCCAGAAGCGACCCCATTGGCCCGGCTCTGAGTACCCCCTATCCCTGGGTGACACATATCCACACACATCCAGTGAAAAGGTGACCATATAGGTCCAAGGGATAGAGCTTCAAGCCACCCGTCAGGGTCCGCGGACACCGGCTTGGGGCTCTGTGTGTAGGCACAGGGCATGCGGGAGAGGCCAGTGCAGGAGGATGACCAGGGAAGGACACTGAAGGGTCTACCAGGTTGTGCCTCCAAACTATCCAGGGAACAGCTGGGTCCCATCAAAGCAGAACTCAGCACTCCAAGTGCAGCATTTGATCTTGCAGATGTGATAATCTAAAACTTTTAACTGTGAGTAAAGACCTTGTGACTGCATTCTTGTGTTGTCCAGTTATTCCCTACACCTTCGGCCCCACACCCCGCCATTACTCCACAACTCCATCTTCATCCCTGGCACTCAGCACTACCTGTGGAGGTCTATACCAACTAAGCTGCATTACCATCGACCCCCAAGGAAATCTGAATAGCAGCGGTGGCACCTACGTTGCCGGATACCACAGGTGGTGTCACAAACTCTATTATCCCCTGTATATAATTCCCCCACATCATCTTTATTAACGACACGGACAGGGTTACGTAGCCAGGCCCTGTCACCGTGACATACTCCTAGCAGAAACAGAACTGGAACGGTAACAAGTAGCCCCCTGGCCTCAGAGGGGCATGTCACTTTCCTTTCATCATTGCTTCCTATTAATAAACACGTGTATCACAATGAAACTATATAGTCCTCAACAACATGAATTTTCAAAAAGCTGTCCACTAGAGGTCGCCAACATAGAAGTAAATGACATAATACAAGGGGCTGCTGATAAGTCTTTGGCTTTGCGATCTTTTTTGTTTCTATGTTAAGGAATGTTATATCACATGAAAGCATATATGTTCTCAAAATTTTGTGTTTGTTGCTTATGACAACAGTGTTCTACGCACGCGGGAAAACAAAATGGCGATGTCTAATGCTATATTCACAGCAACTGAGAGCAGAGGAGTGATAAAATTCATGTTTCTGGAAGGAAAGTCCGCGATGGATATTCATGGTGATATGTTGCAGACATTGGGCGATCAATGCTCTTCATATTCCACAGTTAAGAACTGTGTTGCCAAATTTCTAACTTGCCACTCCAGCACCAATGATGAGGAACGTCCTGGACGACCAAGATTGGTTGTGGTTCCAGAAATTATTGATGCTGTGCACAACCTCATACTGACAAATTTCAGCTAAAGCAATAGCAAACATCATGGGGATTTCCATTGAACGTGTTTGTGTCATTATCCATGAACATTTGGACATGAGGAAGCTTCTGCAAAGTGGGTCCCCAAATGTTTGAGAACAGATCAAAGAAGCATGTGAGTGAAAACTTCCCGGTCCATTTGTCAGCGTTTCCGGACTGATAAGAACTTCCTGGATCGACCGGTCACTATGGATGAGACCTGGATTTATTTGTATGACCCTGAAAACAAGGAGCAGTCAAAAGAGAGGAGGCACAGTGGTTCTCCTCGTCCAAAGACGTTCAGGGTGCAAAAATCATTCACTAAGGTGATGGCGTCTGTGTTCTGGGATAAGGAGGGCGTGCTGCTAGTGCACTACCTTCAAAGGGTTCCACCATCAATGCAAGGTCTTACATTAAACTTTTGGACCAATTGAAGACAGCTCTGAAGGCCAAAAGGCACGGCAAGCTGTCCAAAGAAATTGTTCCTGCAAGACAATGCTCCCGCTCACACTGCACAAGCGACCATGGCAAAACTGGCAGAGTTGGGCGTCAAGGTGGTTGACCACCCACCTTATTCACCAGATCTAACACCCTCTGACTATCATCTGTTTCCAAACCTGAAGAAACACTTCAAGGGTACCACATTTCACATCATCATTTTTTATGCCATGGGTGCTATGGATGCCTGGTTTGAGATACAACTGAAATCTTTCTTTTTGCTAGACTTATACAACTTGGAATACCAATGTAAGAAGTGTGTTGACATCAGTGGAAAGTATGTGACATAAATGTAAAGTTTCATCATCCTATCTCGTTTCTTTCTAGGTAAAGCCAAAGATTTATCAGCAGACCCTCGTATAAGGGGAAAAATGACCACCAATCATATAAGTATGTCTGGGTTAGTACAAAATAGTTTATCTCTTATGTAACCAGGAATACAGAAAAAAAGTCCCTTTAAAAGGAGAAATGTGATCATTGCACGGCCCAGATACACAAACAGCCACAGAGACAAGTGTCAGGCTGAAAATACTGTACAAGGAGCGTATGACAAGCATAGACACCCTAGGTACCCCTGCACGGTATTTGCGTGTATGTGTGTCCCTGTCCCTCCATCTGTTGAGGTTGTCACCTTTACTGAAGGGCCAGTGTGAGACTCTCTTTGCTTTTTTCTTGTACTTTTCATGGGCTATGTACAGCAGATGATCTTCCCAAGCCTTTATGCTTATTTGTAATTTAGCCACCTTATCACCCTTTGTAGGGTTGTGCAATATATATTTATGGGGCATAGGCATTACATCTTTCTCTGGGAATGTGCAATACCTTACCTTGATAGAAATTTTCTCTTTATACAACCCCTGGCAAAAATGATGGCCTCACCTGTCTCTGAGGATGTTCATTCATTTGTTTACTTTTATTTAAAAAAAAGCAGATCACAGACATGGCACAAAACTAAAGTCATTTCAAATGGCAACTTTCTGTCTTTAAGAAACACTAAAACAAATCATGAAAACATAATGTGCTAGCCAGTAACGGTTATTTTTCAAGACCAAACAGGGGAAAAATTATGGAATCACTCAATTATGAGGAAAAACTGATGCAGTCATGAAAAACAAACAAACAGAAGAACCCTCCAATACATCACTAGTATTTTGTTGCACCAGCTATGGCTTTTATAATACCTTGCAGTCTCTGAGGCATGGACTTAATGAGTGACAAACAGTACTCTTCATCAATCTGGCTCCAACTTTCTCTGATTGCTGTTGCCAGATCAGCGTTGCAGATTGGAGCCTTGTCATGGACCATTTTCTTCAACTTCCACCAAAGATTTTCAATTGGATTGAGATCCGGACTATTTGCAGGCCATGACATTGACCTTATGTGTCTTCTTTCAAGGAATGTTTTCACAGTTTTTGCTCTATGGCAGGATGCATTATCATCTTGATAAATGATTTAATCATCCCCAAACATCCTTTCAATTGCTGGGATAAGAAAAGTGTCCAAAATTTCAATGTAATCTTGGGCATTTATTGAAGATGTAATGACAGCCATCTCCTCAGTGCCTTTACCTGACATGCAACCCCATATCATCAATGACTGTAGAAATTTATATGTTCTCTTAAGGCAGTCATCTTTATAAATCTCATTGGAACGACACCAAACAAAAGTTTCAGCATCATCACCTTGCCCAATGCAGATTCGCGATTCATCACTGAATAAGACTTTCATCCAGTCATCCACAGTCCACTATTGCTTTTTCTTAGCCTATTGTAATCTTATTTTTGTCTGTTTTGGTGTTGATGGCTTTTGTTTAGCTTTTCTGTGTGTAAATACCATTTCCTTTAGGTGGTTTCCTACAGTTCGGTTACAGACATTAACTCCAGTTTCCTCTCATTCGTTCCTCATTTGTTTTTTGTGCATTTCCTGTTTTGGAGACATATTGCTTTAAGTTTACTGTCTTGATGCTTTGATGTCTTCCTTGGTCTACCAGTGTTTGCCTTTAACAACCTTCTCATGTTGTTTGTATTTGGTCCAGATTTTATACACAGCTGACTGTGAACAACCAACATCTTTTGCAACATTGTGTGATGATTTACCCTCTTTTAAGAGTTTGATAATCATCTACTTTGTTTCAATTGACATCTCTTGTGTTTGAGCCATGATTCATGTCAGTGCACTTGGTACAACAGCTCTCCAAGGTGTGATCACTCCTTTTTAGATGCAGACTAATGAGCAGATCTTATTTGATGCAGTTGTTAGTTTTTGGAATGAAAATTTACAGGGTGATTCCATAATTGTTTCCTCATAATTGAGTGATTCCATAATTTTTCCTCCTGTTTGGTCTTGAAAAGTAACCGTTACTGGCTGCACATTATGTTTTGATGATTTTTTTTAGTGTTTCTTAAAGCCAGAAAGTTGACATTTGAAATTACTTTAGTTTGGTGCCATGTCTAAGATCTGCTTTTTTTTAAACAAAAACAAACAACTGAATGAACATCCTCAGAGTGCCAGGTGTCCATAATTTTTGCCAGGGGTTGTATATGTACTCTTAGGAAGGTTTTTTTTCTTGTAGTTTTTCTCTAGCCTATATATTTACTTGTTATTCAGCCATCTTATTAACCTTTGTGGGGTTGTGCAATATATATTTATTGGGCATAGGCATTACATATTACTTTGGGAATGTGCAATACCTTAAGCCTGCTTTACACATTGCAATTTGCATTTGCGATCGCACCCGCCCCCATCGTTTGTGCGGCATGGGCAATTTGTTACCCATGTCGCACAATGTTGTAACCCCCCGTCACACGTACTTACCTTCCAAATGACCTCGCTGTGGGCAGCGAACATCCACTTCCTGATGGGGGAGGGACGTTCGGCGTCACAGCGACGTCACACAGCGGCCGGCCAATAGAAGCGGAGGGGCGGAGATGAGCGGGACGTAAACATCCCGCCCACCTCCTTCCTTCCACATTCGCGGTGGCCGCAGGCAAGCTGTGTTCAGCGTTCCCGGGGTGTCACACGGTGCGATGTGTGCTGCCTCGGGAACAATGAACAACTGGACGTTCGATTTTTAGAAAATGAGCGACGTGTCAACGAGGAATGTGAAGGTGAGTATTTCTTCTTGTTCACACTCACTCGTAGCTGTGACACGCTACGATATCACTAACGATGCCGGATGTGTGTCACTAACGACGTGACCCCACCGACATCTCGTTAGATATATTGTAGCGTGTAAAGCCCGCTTTACTCTGGTACGTGCAATATCATTTTGATTTAGAATTTTGTTCATATTTATGCACTGTTAGGAAGGTTTTTCCTTGTATTTTATTCTTCTATGGCTCATATTGTGCAATATATATTTTTTCATACATTTGTACTTTGGGCTGTGCAATGATCACATTTCTACTTTTAAAGGGAATTTTTTCTGTATTCCTGGTTAGATAAGAGATAAACTATTTTGCACTAACCCAGACATACTTATATGATTGGTGGGCGTTTCTCACCTTATATTATGTCATTTACATATGTTGGCGACCCCTAGTGGACAGCTTTTTGAAACTTCACGTTGTTGAAGTATATAGAGTTCCATTGTGATACTTTCGTGTTTATTAAAAGGAAGTGATGATGAAAGGAATGTTTTTGGCTTATCCCCTGTATACCTTTTTATTGTGTTTTTAGAAATTATTTCAATAAAGATTTATTTTTTTTCTCATTTGTTTGGCTATTACTCTGTAGAATTTGTAGGAGTTTCTGAACTTGGAGTTAGCCCTTGTATACATTGACAATTAATCGGTTGTCTCAATCAATGAATAGCTGCTTCTGCTAAGTACTGCAAAACCACTGAGCCACTGTGCTGCCTACTGTATAGTGCTAATCACTGAGCCACCATGCTGTCACTGTACAATTCTAACCACTCATCCACCATGCTGCCCACTGTACAGTGCTAATGTGACGCCCTGGACTAGCCAGGTAGTCACAAACATAACATCACACACACCCCCTCCCCTGGATAGTCTACATCAGTCAAACAAAACCCTTGTTGCCTCCCTCCAGGGTCTGATGTCCACACCAGGTGGGGCCGAGCCAGGCGGTTGGCCCCACCCACCGAGGAGTTCACAGGCCTGGAGGCGGGAAAAGTGACAGATTCGTTTGAGAGTTGAAAGTGAGAGGACAGAAACTGTTAGTGTCTGGGTAGGAGCCCAGGCACTGTCAGCAAGGTTGGCAGATGGTGGTGGCTGTCTGCAGGAGGTGGTGCAAGTCAGCGTAACCGTAGGACCGGGAACGGGTGGTGGCCCGCCGGTACCGAGCCGGGGAGCAGATTTGTACCAAGCACAAAGGCAGGGCCATCGGACCCCGACTAGGCTAGTAGTCGCCGACAACGGTCAAATCCGAGAGTGACCAGAACCCCAGGGGTTTCCTAACACCCAAGACCCAACAGAAGGCAACAGTCCACACAGAGGGGATAAAAAGCCACTGCCATAGGCTAGAGATCCAAGGGCCAGCGCCTGCGGGCAAAACGGGCTCCTTCGGTACATACACGCCGGGGAGCAGACTACCGTTGGAAAACCATCGGAGTCAGTACATACACAACGGTACAGGGAAAGACAGCCACCATCAACCTGTCCAGGGAGAGCAAAGACACTGCAGCTGGACCCGTCCATCCAGCCGTTTGGTTTACCAGAGACTCTGTGAATCTGTGCCTGAGTGAGTACAACAGTGCCATCTGGCACCGCGCCGTGCTGCCCCTGCAACCCTGCACCCTGGCCTTCCTGCCTCCCTGAATCACCATCCGGGCCCCGGGATCACCAACCCCTACCCACAGAGGGGGAACCAACATCCTAGCTGATCCCTGCCATCGCTCCCGGGATCCCCGTCATCCCCCCCGGGAACCCCGTCAGCATCGGTGGTGCCCATTATCACCACAACCCGTGGGTGGCGTCACAAACTATCTCCCAAAACAAACCACCCCCTTTTCACTCGTGGGCGAGGAGCACTGCTGGAGTCCCCGGGTTCGGCCCACCGCTCAAGCCACCGAGCAGCAGCAGCCGCGGACCTGAGCGTAGCGAGCGCGGCCCCTCCGCCCGTGACAACTTGGCGTCACGAACAGGATAGAGACAGTTTACCTATTGGTAGAAGTGCGCCTTGGAGTCCCTGCCAGCGGCATCTGGCCGAAAAATTTGAAGTTCCGCCATTTTTGCCGCGAAGATTTCCCGCTCGAGCGTCTTCCCCGAGCTGGGAGGGCGCAAAAGTGAGGTCCTGCCCCCAGAAGAAGGAAGTGCTAGAAAGAACCAAAAGGTAGGGCGGGTGCAGGTGTACCTGATGTAACCGAAGGTATAAAGAGCAGGGACACCAGAACTCTGCTACACATCCAGTTCCTGGAAGCCCACGCACCAGTATGTCCGTCCCGTCCGGCAATGCTGAGATCACAGAGCCCACGCCAGGAACGGCGGCGTGGGTGGAAGCCCGGACCGCACAGATGTGCAGCCGCCTGCAAGCCCAGGTCCGGTTCTTAATGGAGCGATGGGTGGCCAAAATGGAGGAAGTGGTGGCGGCCATGCAGAGACGCGAGGTGGAGACAGTGCTGGAAGAGCAGGTAAGCGACCCACGCCCCTGTGTCCTTGAAGGACCGGTCGCTGCAGCTGAGGGGCCCGGTCTGCGTCCGTTCACCCTGCTGCCTCCCCCGCCATCCGCATCGGTTGTTGCTGCCCCACCACTAGGTCCGCTGCCCCCAACACCGGTAGCGGAGTTCAGCCCATCCGCCCTAGAGGACCAGCCTGTAGGCGTTGCCCGCGAACGACTCGCACTGATCCCGCTGCCGTGGAAGATCCCTCGGGAGGTGCCCATCCGTGAAAAGAAGCCGCCGGCCCCGGAAGTGGCTGCACCCAAGACAATCCCGGCTCCGGCAGTCCGTCCGGCTACAGAAGAAGTGAAAGCCGTGAGCAGGAAGGCCCAGCAGGTGAGGCCTGTTGTCCCTAAACCCCACGCCTCGGCTGAGGCTGCGCCGGGTCGGCGCTGCAAGGCAGCATCCCAGGTCGTGTTACCGCAGGGCCCCCCAAAGAGGATACCGGTCGTGGCCGGCGTGGGGGAGGTCCAGCGGTTAGGATAAACCTGACAGACAAAACAACTCTTGTTCCATCAGTCCTGTATATGGGACAATGGTGAAATATGTGGGTTTGGAGTCATCGTGCCAAATAAGTTCTATTATTCATATGTTCGTACCAAATAATGAACCTTATGCAAGTCAATATTCAAAAAAAAGTCGAATAATTTTCAGGAAGACCATGGAAATAAGTCTTAGAGGGCTGTAAGAATGCTGCAATGGATGGAAAAGTGCTAAAACTGAATGGGAACAGCATTGCAAAGATGTCTGTTTGCATTTGACACATTTGGTTTC